>NW_020539725.1:28380990-28410559 GCF_003426905.1 Ctenocephalides felis | reverse complement strand
GGCTTGTGTAATGTTTAAAGCTTTTTCGTACAACATTTTACATCCAAGCCACCCATGTACAATTTTATTTCTTATACATTTTTCTACTATAGAATAGATAAAGCTTGAATTTGATCGGTATATCTTCTTTTTGTCAATTGGATATTCGATCCTTGACTGAGGTCATTTTACCGTACATCGTGCAGGGCGCCTTGCCGTGCGTAGTTTTGTGTTTCCGTCGTAATGACAAAGTGGGGCTCTACGGCTACGCAGGCATGTCAAGCTCTGCGGTTTCTATTTCGCGATGTTCCGGGTAGTCTGGAATCGACCTGAAGATGAAATGTTGTTATATTTTTTTAATTCATAAATAGACGGGAATCTAAAAGGTTCGAATCTCAAGCTTGTAATTATATTAGGTTTATTTCAATCAGCGCACGGTTTTGTGTCGTCCAAATCGAGTCCCAAACTACAGAGTAGGTTTGAAAATGTGAAATATGAATTTATTTTAGAAAATTGAAAACAATGATTGAAAATTATTACTACATTTTATTTCTTTGTTAACATATTATATTACATATTGGGCAACTTGATAATTCAACTCATGGACCTGCACTAAGGCAGTACTACCCATTATTCATTTTATCAACTTTCCATAGGGTAAATTATAGTAATCGCAAAAATATCGAAAATGAAAATTTGAATATATCTTTACGTTTTAAAGGTTTCCAAGCATTTCGGCATACCTTAGAAATAATGGGTGTATGTGTGTGTTTTTTTTTTGTATAGCGAAGGAAATGCCTTTATGCATCCCAGACTGGTATTTTGTCTGGGTATGTCGGACTCGATACCGCCCTATAAGTCTATAATACCGACTAAAACCTTCGCTTTGCCCTTGCCTCTGGTCCCCACGGAAACCGCCGTTAGGCATTACTTGGTGGGGGGAGGATCTAGAATGTTATAATTCTTAACTTGTTATAATTCTTTGTTGTTCTCTTGTTGTATGTGTGTGTGTGCGTGTGTATGTGTATGTATGCATCCCGGATACAATTTTTCGAGAACACGGATCAACAATTTGAATGATTCAAAAATCATTCGATTTTTATTGACAAGGAGACGTGCTGATTAGTTTTTGGCAAAGGCAAGTTCAGCCTTTCCGAAAATATGGGGCAAATAGTGCCAAAAATGTTAATTCAATTTTTAAGAGAACCGAGTGTCCGATTTGAATGATTCAAAAAGCATTTTATTTGTATTGACGAAATGAAGAACTGGTGAAATTTTTGGAAAGGCGGGTCTAGCGGTTTTGAAAATCCAATGAAAAAAGTGAAAAATTATGCCATTTGGTGGACAAAAAGATCATTAGATATATGCACATAAAATTATCACATATTTTATAGATATTTTAATAATAAGAACAAATTTTATTCACTTATTACTATTTGTATCGCGTTTGCTTTGGAAAAAAGTTCAAAAACCAATTTATAAAAAATGTCACTTTTTAAGGCTTATTCTTTATATTTCTATAGTGCATTTCTCTAAATGTGACATTTCTGTACGGTATGTAATGAATATTTTTGTATAGGAAAGGGACCCTCAGCACACTACAAATTAACTAAAGTGGTGACCCCGACGTGATACAAGCAATCCAATATTTTATATTTTTTTATTAATAATCTTTAAGATAATCAAAATATACATTTTAATTTGGAATGACTCGTGTGATCTTCTTTTTAATAATTTATTACTAGCCTCCTAATAATCTGTCACCCACAAAAGTAGTGTTAACGCCTTACTCAACCTTGGTCTAATGGAATAATATTATATTATATTACCTTCATACAGGATAGCAATAATAAACCCTCATCCCTTATTATATAATTTATAAATATTAAATAATCCCTCTCATTGTCATACATCCTGTCCCTAAATCTATCATCATGCCAATGATCCATTTTTCTAAGAATCTCTAATCACCTGTTTCCCGGTTCAATTCCACGTAACATGGAATCACCGGTTAATACCTGATTGGTCAACCCACAAAAACGAACCAATCAGAAAATAATATAAAATTGTAAAATCATTATAATTTAGTAATATCTAAAATTTCATCTAACTAACTTCAGTCTTGAATCAATACTCAAAGGAGTAATATCTAAAATTTCATCTAACAAACTAGTATTATTTCAAAGTTCAACTAAGTAACATATCATCTATAAATCTTAATATTTAAATATACAATTAAACTACTTATCATCTTTTAATCGGTCTGATATAGCCATTATCTAAATATATCTGGTCCTTCGAAAATATAAACAAAGTGTAATTTTTAATAGAGTTCGGCAGCATCTCGGTGGATCACGAACTTCGATACATTTTTGTAATCTACCGTATTAACAAGTAGAGATTGGTATATACGAAATGTGTATAAACCTATTCTTAATAACAAAAACATGTCGTTGATAAAAACCACCTGGTAGTAATCTATAAATACAATTATATGTATTCCGAGCCTATTTCTACCGCGGACTTTTTGGCCATTCGTTCACCTCCCAAAGGAATTCGCGTGACGTATCCGGATGGGGGTCGTTTGTGCTAAGTTTACTTGAGTTGCCGCTCCATTAGCTGATGGTCAGATTTTATTTTTTCGTGTGCGCCTGTGCGCGAACGTTATCAAGAGATCGCGAACAGACTACACTCGAAGGACTAAAAAGAATTGATGCCATGTTTAGTCCGACGTTTCCTGAAAAATCTGTGCTCTTGACCGTTAACAGAAATCAAGTATAAGGTTTTGCTTCTCGTAATTGCCGAACATCAATATTGACTCGACACAGTTGTATTTGTCTATGGGAGAATAAATAAATATTCGAAGATTTCTTATTATTCATGGAATTATTGCATTATTTACTCAGTATTTGAAATGATTAATGTAGAATAAATTATTAAATCACAATAGAGTAGAGCGGGGCTTAAAGGTTCGCTCAGAAACAAGGATATATCAAAAACAAATTTAGGTTTTTTTAACAATATTGGAAAATAGAGAAAAAAAAGTAATCAACCATCGTCTCAAATTAAGCAATGTTGCTATCAGGCGATAAAGAGCCATGTTCGAAAAGTATTTTCTTTCATTATTAGTTTTTTTGGCTGTGAGCAATGTTGTTTAGATTACGAGATTTTAACATAATTTTTAAGTATTCGGTATTTAATTGATCGGTATTGAATTGATTTATAAGACGTTATTTTTAAATTATATTCAACAGATACTTTTTTGTAACTTTTATAATAACATGTGGATGGGATAAAAAGGGCCAATTGAACACCCTGACGATGCGTTAGATAAAAAATAACATTTTACAAAAAATAAATTAATAGTTATTCCAATTCTTCTGATGAAAATTTTTGACAAAATATCACGTCAAGTTTATATTAAGTTTATATCAAGTAAAATAGTGAAAAATGTGCACATGAAATTCATAATTTATATTTATATAAAAATATTACATTGGATTTATTTGCCATCTGGTTTCCCCATTTTACTCCGCCTACGGATTTTTTTGTAAATTTTTATGAATATAGAAGAAAACACATTTCTATAATTTGGAATTAACTGGGAATTTTACTGAACATTGCACGATAATTATTTGCGAATATCTTTACGAAGTCAATAAAATTTTTCAATTTTGTAAAATAACCCATATTTTTCAACTGATATTTTAGCACGTTACTTTATAATTGACAAATATATAGATGCATTGCCAAAATATTTTTTTAAGATTTACATATTTTTTTTTATATATTTGTAATAATATAATAACCAACTTTACAATAATATTGTTATAATAATAATACTAGGAGAAATAAACTTATTTCTAAGCTCAGTATCAATATTATTCGTTAGATGATAATAATTAGGGTTTATACAAAACCGACATTTCAGAAAACCGGTTTCGAATTTTAATTTTTCTAAAAAACCGGTTTTACCGGTTTTCGAATTTTATATAGAAAATAAATTTTTGCTCGAATATTCTGTAATTTATCCGCAAATTTAGTGTAATTTAGAGCAGTATTTGACTGAATTTATTTATTGTTCAATTTTATAGATAGTAAACGAAATTATTTTGATTTCAATTAGTAGAACTAAAAAATAATAGTTTATCTTGATTGAATAACTTTGAAAATAATTATTCGGTATTTATGCATCATTTTCACATTTAAGAATGAAAACATTTTTATGATAGTGAAAGCAAAGTTATCGAATAAATAAAATAATACATTTTTAAATAAAAAAATGCATTAAATTAAAAAAAAAAAAATATTAGATACATGTTGATACATACTTGTTAATATCAATTTTAGTTTTAATAACAATTAAGCTAAACTCGGGCATTGTCTGTTCCGAACAGTTTTAATTAATTAATTTTAAACATTCTAATTTTTTTTTTGTTTATTAAAATATGATTTCAAAAAACTGAGAACATATATCGAATTGCTACTTAGCCATGGCCTTTGACTACTCACTAAATTCACACTGATTTAAATTAATATAAAAATTGGTATAAAAATCTAAATTAATATATACAAAACCTTTCTGGGAACCATTGCAGACTGAATAAGATATCAAATGCTACCGATATGATTTCAAGAATTAAAACGCTTTCATCTATCTTTTATATTTGGCTAAATTTGTCATTTTCCATTTATACAGTGAAAACCGACTTTTTCACTTAAAAACCGGTTTTCGAATTCCATAATTTTTGTCAAAAAACCGGTTTGTGAAAACCGACAAACCCTAATAATAATATTTACTACAATACGTGAAAAGGTAGAAAATATCTTTTTCAGAATTTTATTATGTATTAATGTAAATATACTACCATTATCCAAGCTAATTATCCCCGTACAAATACTAAAATGCCAAAACGATCAACTTAGAAAAACACACGAAGAAAACAAAGAAAACTTCAGTTTCCGTCTCGGGCATTATTTACTATGTGACTTGTTACCGCGCATAACTTTTTGATCGAAACGCTTTAATAAAAATAGTTTAGTTAGTATTTTGTTCGCACGAGGAAACTTCCAACTAATGATCTCGTTAAATTATATCAAGATATAGAAGTGGTATAACAGAAAGTATGCCAAAGTATTTCGTATCATTTTGTTCGGGCTGTATTGTATCTGCTATGTGTGTAACATTTCGAATAAGAAAACTCATGTCTATATTTATTTTTAATGGGTTCTTTTGGTAACATATTTACTGAATCTGACAAGATAAATTCTTTATATTCATATTATATTATTTTTGCATTTAAAAATCGACTGGATTAAATTTATTTTACAATGATTGTTCTAGAAAATATATATCACATAGTTATGTATGATTGGCATTCTGATTAGTTGATTTCAAGACGCCTTATTGTTGTCACAACATTGTATAATTATGTGTACACTAAGAGAGCTAATATTAGTTTGTTGACAGCGAGATGTCTCAACACAGGTCTATGAACGCTAACATTGGGGATACATGACCGGCTTAAAGTACCTTCTAAAATCTAAATGCACTAAATATTATATGTATATGAAAATTTCACAAAACTTCAAGAAAGAACAAAAAATAAACTAGTTCGTATTGATATTTTTCCTTGAGGCAAGTTACACGAACTTCCCGATATGTGTAAATAATCGACCTAATCAATAAAAAATAAATTAATTTATGAGTGATTAAAAGTATTCCGAGTGGATTTATTACACATTATTAGGACTTTAATGGTTAAGTATGTTTATTAAGACCAAGTACTCTATTGTTATACCAAGTAAATTGTTTAATTTTAATTTGAGCTAACGTCGTAAGGGCGTAATATTTTAGTATGTTCTATAAGTCCATGATATATATCGCTAAAAAAGTTCCATAAAAATCGGCTTAAATTTTTTTTTCAACAGTTAATTACAAGAAAACGGCTCGGTAGATTTTTTCCTAAAACTAATCAGTATCATCCCCAACTAATATCTTTCGAACAGTATTTAATTTTTTAAAATCGATTCGGTAGCTTAAATGAGGACGAAAAGTTTAACACTTTTTTTCAAATTACAAAGAAACGGCTTGGCAGATCGTCGCACAAAACTGACCAACGATAGTTCTCAACGAGATACATCAAATGGCTTTTAAATTTCTGAAATCGGTTCAGGTGTTTTTGAGAAAACGTCGATTTCCGGCAAAAAATCTGTTCACATACACACACACATACACACACACATACACTCACACATACTTTTTCCAAATTTGGTCTCATTCGATTCAGAATAGCTTGAAACGTCGAGAAAACATAAAATTAGCGAATCGGATTTTTTGATGAAAACAAACTTTACCTTCGGAAAGAGAACTGTGCAGTTCAGTCATTTTTGACAATTATACTATCTTGAAATTTTGGTTTGCTTTATTTTTATTGACTAATTCTAAATTTTATATATCTTAATTTGTTTCGAATTTATCAATCCTTTGGTAATGTGAATCAATTTTCGTGATTGCTAAATTATTTCAATAGTCATCATTAATGTAAAAAGATCGCGCCTGGGGTTAGTTGAAACATACAAGAACTAGGATACTAAATTGTAAGTCTCTTATCATCGGTTTGCAGATATGAACACTATAATCGTTTAATGTATTATTTTTATATCAGTATTATTCATAGGCGCCACAAAATACCTTCATTACATTAAAACGTTAAAAAATTCAAGTTTCTTTTAAGATAAAATTTAGTTTCCTAAAACTAAACAGTACAGTAAGATGAAGATTAGTTTTCAGGCACTGTAATTGTAGTTTATGAAAATAGCATTTTGATTTGGATAAAGTTAAAACTAGTGGTGCATGGCATCGTGCCTTAAAGCAAATTGATGAAACTTTTTTGTACCCTAATTACATACTCGAGAAGAAAAAAATAGTCATCAATAGTTATTGATCAGTGTTTAATAACAATTATTTTAAATATTTTCAATTAGATAATTACAAATACTTTATATTTTATCGCTCATATATTATATAGCGACGATCTTATCGCATAAGACATTTGAGGAACATTGTATCCGAACATACATACATACACACACATATACACACACACATACATCCATTTTTTTCTAAGGTATGCCAAATTGTTTAGAAACCTTCCTTGTCTTGGAATTATTTGTATTGGATTCGGTATAGGAATAGTTATAGCATCTATTTATCTTTATTCCATAGATCATAGATCATAGATAAATTAATTTAAAAAATATATTACAACAAGCTCCTAGCTCTCTCATATAGTAAATAATGTATTTGTTTGGGGTGATCCATTTAAATCATAATTAATTGATTTATTTTAATCACGAAATTTTCAAAAAAAATATTTGCATTTACTATATATTCATACAACAACTTCTGATTTTTATTTAGTATGTACAAAAACATGTCACTGTTGTTACATTTCAATCTTTGACATTTTTTCAATCAGCATTGTATGCGTGTTGGCGTTTTACTTTTTTGTTCTTTATTTATTTATCCTCGCAGCAGTTATCGGCCGTATTGGCAGTACATAAAAATCTTTTATTCTGTGGGTTTTATTGCGTCGCATAAACCTAGCAAGAAGGAAGGCTGTAAGGGAAAATGAGAAAATACGTGGAAAATCCCTCAATATATACACGGTGGGATGTCAGGGATCAAGAGGTTATCGAGTTTCAAAAACAAGTGCATTGTGTTCGGTAGACATATGATAGTTTCTTCTGTTTTAATGGAACAAAGATTGATGCTCACCTATCAGGAACTACTAATAGATAAAGTTTGCTCGTTAAAGTTGATCCAAATATGTGGAAATAAATTTTTGTTAAATCTATCGGTGGGAAATTTTAAATTGAACTAAATAGTATGGCAGTTATAATTCAACAGTTTAAATATTTTATCAGGAATTTGGTAGATATCGAGTAGCTTATATTCATAGATTCTGTATTGAAAATTATATAGCTAATATAATCATTATATGTGTCATATACATATCAACATTTGGGGCTAATATTTCTGTATTTTTACAATGCGTGATTTGTCTAATGTCGGATCCATGATGATAAAGGACTCCAATTTTCAAATTTTTGATCATTCTACTGTGTTCGTTAACCTCTAAGTTTTGTTTAATTCTCTGTTCGACTCTCAAAAAAATCATGTTGTATCTTCTTGATTTTGATAACTTTTGCTTTTGGTCATATCGTGCACTAGTATTTTTATGATCAAGTTTGTTCGTCACAACTGGATATGAATCTGAGGTTCAGGGTTCGATACCGCCATCGGTTTTCACTTGGAATTATAGATATAAATATGATAACAAATATAGATGCATTATCGCATCAATAAAAACAATCATAATTATTACAGAAAGTGTAATAATCAAATTGATCACATAGAGACGGAACAAGTCTTTGTATTGCCATCTAATTCATAACAATATCGCATAGATCTCTTAAGTTCTGATATCTGTACAAATAACTATTAAAAAAAAATTGTTTATTTGTCATTTTCAATACTGATATTTATTTAAAACACCTAATTATAATTTATAATATCTGCATATTTTATTTTTTTCATGCCAAAATCCGAAAGTTTATCAAATTCTGGTGTTAATGAGCAAAATGAAACATAAGATGTTTCTTGCAACTATAAGTAAAGGAAAAAATTGCATAAAATGTAGTGTCCAATTTAAAGAGCAATTACTAATACATCGCTGTACAAATAACTATTAAAAAAAAAAGTTTGTTCACTTGTCATTTTTATTACTGATCAATTTACCTTATCTGATTCATAATTATTATATAATATCAGCATATTTAATTTTTTTCTTGCCAAAATTTTCAAGTTTATTTAATTTTGATGTTAATGAGTAAAATGAAACATGTTTCTTCCAACTATAAGTAAAAAAAAAAATATAATTTTATTTAATTTTTTCAATTTAAAGAGCATGTACGAATACATTGTTAGTAATATAAACGTGTAAAGAAATTATATTTATAATATGTCAAAATACACTATTACCAATTTTTTTGGTGATAGTGATTTACTTAAAAAACACCTCAAATAGGTTCATAATTTGAATTTTAATGTTTAGAACTCTCGTGTATGACCAATTAGAGCATTTTTTACTTATTAGTGATACATGAATATTATAGAATATATAATTGAAATAATTTTGCAGTAGTTATAGTATTCTTTGCCCTTGGCTTGATAGTTCGATTTAGATCTTGATTATCAACATGGTTAATATTTTATATCATTTTACTTGGACTTGAACTTTTCATACTTTGTGAACTATGATCATACTGTATATTCATTTTTTTTAGAACATTTTATGCATTTTATTAGTTCTTCTGAAATCAATATAAATTCCACATCGATTTGGTGTATTTATCTTTGCATTTTTAACATTAATTAGTCTATTATTTTCACTACATGGTGATACACGCTTCAAATAATTATTAGCTATCTTTCTAAATCTAACCAATTAACTCTTTATCATTATCATTTTCTTTCGGTAAGTCAACAAACTCATTTACCCTGGACACCCACCCCTAAAATTTTTCACAATGTTTTACTGCATGTTCTATCGTTTACGAAACATAAATTTTTATTACTACCTATTATACGGATGACTAGACATCAGGCGAGCTATTAGCTTTTAGCTTGGCACCCCTGCGCTGCCTTGTGTTTTAGAGATAATAATTTTTTTCATTGCCTTTCGTACAATTTAGTTCATGTTGAATTGATTCTGAAATACCTTAAGCGCTACCCTCGGTGTTAACTATAAAAGGTAGATACTTTTATAGATGAAGATGAAAGAGCACGTTTTTTAATATTATGTTTTATAATTGTTTAACTTCCCGTAGGATAAATTATTGTAATCGTCCAAAAATCGAAATTGAACATTTTTGCATTTCTCGACGTTTTGAAAGTTTTGGCATACCTCAGGAAAAAATGGATGTGTGCGTGTGTGTTTTGTGTGTCCGCATTTTTTTGTTTCAAATTTTTTTTTTCAAATTTTTTTTTCGAAAATAAATCAATTTTATTTTTCTGACTAAAGTTCTAATATACTTTAAACAAATAATTTCAACTTTGCAATTCAGTTTATATAACTCTTATAAATATTAGACAATGTTACAATATTTATAATAATCTATTTGAAAACATTCAATATTCCTCGAACATTTCGTTACGGTACGGGAAGTTCCAGCAATTTGCCTTAAGGCACGATGCCATACACTCCACTAGTTTGCTTCTATATTATTTTGTTAGAGCGATGCTTTATTATTATAACTAACAATAATTTATTAATCTAGTTTTCCATTCCATATTTAAAAGCGTTTATAATTTACAAACTATGGTGAGTTGGTTGGTAACTTAAAAAATTCGAAAATTTATGAGAATACGCAGTTATCGAGGTTTTAGGAGAATAACTTAAGAGAATAACTATTTGTGTGCAATCAATATTTAAGACACAATTCTTCAAGAAAAATGAATTGATTGAAACAACTTTGAAACCAATAGATTAACAATAAAGATTAATCTTTATTGAATACAATAATTATCGAGGTTTTTTCCTTTCAAACTGCAACCACATTTGCACCTAATCCATTAAAAATGCTTTATAGCTACAAAAAAATCACATTATTATAAAATCTATATCAAAATCTATTCCAAAATTTTGACAACTGCTTGTATGAAAACTCAATTAGCTCGGAAAAAAATAATTGATTTGTATGGTCTAATTCTGAAAATAGATCTTACAAGCAATTTTTGTAATTCACGAGAATGTAATAAGGTGGATTTACAGAATAATTTTGAATTATAATACGATTCATTATTATAAGCAACTTTTCTCATATATTAGTCATAATTATTTATTATTAAATTTAAATACCAAAGTATATTCTCGTAAACTATTAGCCAGTTAGGAGTGGCGTGCTCATTGCACTGTGCAAATTGATTCGAGGTGTTTGTTGTTTTAAGGTAAAATGCGATTTAGAACTAATCATTTAATTTAAAGTTTCAAAGGTAAAGATGTTTTTCTCCAAAAATTGCATTATAAATAGCCAAAACGGATTTACTTGCCAATACACAACATTCTGTCACCTCTCCATGAAGTCACAGGTTAACCAGTGGTTTCCATCCTTTTTTGTACCTCGCTTTAATAAAAAAAATGTTGCGCGCCCCTTAATTTTTTCAACAATTCAATTTTATATATAGTTTCTATAATTTTATCAGCTGATATTATCAGACTACAAATTAATATGCAATATTAGGTAAAAATATGCATAAAAACCAAACCAAAATTAACTGGGGTTAACTGGTTAAATCAATTGGTCACGTATTTAGCTATTAAAGTTATGGAAACGTTATTATAAAATAATTAATACTTATAAAGGCTACTCTGTGTATAAAAAATAATTTTTTATAGTTATTCAAAAGGATCTCATTTTTTTATATTGAGTCACATTGAATTATAGTTTTTTTTATAATCTTGTTTAGGTTGGTTTATATTAGTTTAGATTAGACGTTCTTGAATTGAATGCACGTTCAAATTGATACAAAAAATAGATTTTTCTAAAAGCTTTGTGAACATTATATAATTATGCAACTACTTTTCTTTTATTAAATTTGTATGTAACAATCAGAATAAAGTAAGTAATTCTATGAGGTACAGTGAGAACATAATCTATAATGTAAAGTAAAGGAAAAAACTAACTATAATAATAATAACAAATAAATAGAAATAATAATCATAAAATAAAAAAATGATAATAAAATATAATAATAGAATAGAAAACTGTTAACAAATAAATAGATAAAAAGATATTTCCATGTTTATAAAAATATACTGAAATTTATGATCATAAAACTTTACAAAATATCATAACTATTTATTTTTTTCAAATTCCGCCTAGCTCACTTGATTCCCACAAGTTAATTAAATAAATTAATATAAATCATATGGAAATTTCCTCTTCAGTTTTCTTTGAATTAGGGATCTCGAGCAGTGCTGAAACTATGTGGTTTGGTTTATGCAACTACTATTTCATTATTGAATATTTGTTTAGTACCTGTAAAAATTTTCCTGTCCAATACCCAAATTACCCAAATCACTATAATATGCCTTAGAAATATAAGCACGCGATCATTTCTTCAGGGTATCCCCAATTCTGCTTGCATAGTAAATAAATTAAATCAGATAGCCGCGCGCCACTAAACATGCTATAAGAACATCAACACATCATAACGTATTATAAATAATTTGGCTTTCACGCCGTCATACGAATGTGTTTATTTTAAAACCGTATGACGAATGATGTTTAAACATTAGTTTTGATGTTTTCAAATCATAAATCAATTCTTAATTGATATATGATATACAAGACTTAATGATGTTCTTGTAGGAAATTAATATCGCTCTTCTGATTTAGAGTCAATTATTTATAGTATTTATATTAATTGATTTAATATGGTATTCAATAATTTGAAAGTGTTTTTGAAATATAGTACAAATGTTATTTAAAATCTAGTTACAAATATTTAGCAACATCTTTTTATCATATTTTACCAGCAAAATTTATTTTACGTCGTATTTTTAGATGGTAACTCTACTGTTGATCCATTTGATTACTTTATTTTAGAATTTATCTAATGGTTCTGAATTATTATTAAATTTGGTGCGGCATTGCTCGGGAATGGCTACTTACTTCCCGTAGGGTAATTATTGTAATCGTTCAAAAATCGAAATTGAAAATTTTTGCATTTCTCGACGTTTTGAAGGTTTCTAAACATTTTGGCATACCTCAAAAAAATTGGATGTGTGCGTGTGAGTTTTGTGTGTCAGCATTTTTTCGTTCACGTTTTCGGGCGCACGGATCAACCGGTTTGAATAGTTCAAAAAACATTCGATTCCTATTGATAGGAAGATGTGCTAATTTGTTTTTGGCAAAGGCAGGCCGAGCAGTTACGGAGATAAAAAGCAAAGAGTGCAGAAAATAAAAATCGAGTTTATCCGATTTGAATGATCTAAAAAACATTCAATTATCAATGATTGGGAGAAATGGTTATTAGTTTTTGGCAAAAAATGGCAGTTTTGGAGAGAAATAAGCATCCGAATTGAATGATGCAAAAAACTTTCTGCTTGAGTTGGCAAAACAATTTCTTTTGGAAAAAAAAATTTGTCACCTTTTTTTGTATTTTGAAAATAATTCTGATTTCAATTTTAATTCTGGAAGTTCCAGCAATTTGCCTTAAGGCACAATGCCATACTATCACTAGTTAAGAATTATGTTCCTAAAATGAAAATCGATATTTATTTTATAATCTTCATCTAAATATTATCATGTTTTAGATTATTAATAATTATTTTTATTTTTGTATTTTATCTTCGTTATTAAAGTAAAACAATTTATTTCCATTTTCATCGACATTTGCAAGTCAAATGAAACATGCTCGGAAACTTCAGTTAATACAAAATGGGCTATTAAAGTGAAATTAAGCAATGTATGTATAATCAACTCCTAACAATCGGAATAATATCAAGTTACACAAGTTCTAAAAACACTACATGCAAATGCTGTATCACAACATCAAATAGTTTCTGGCAATGATCTCAAATATCCGTTCTGGCACTTGTGTGTGCCAACTTTTATCTAGAAATTTCGATTTCATTGCATTGTTATGTGGGATGTGTCTCCGTAAACATTAGCTTGATCTTGATGTCTTTATGTGTCTCTAATTAGAAATATTACTGTTTATTTATGAAGGAAAAATATAGATGTGTCTTGTACAAACGAATTGAATTCATGTTATTATAGATTGTCATTATATGGTCTATTGGAAACGTAATATAAATATTTGTACGTGCTAGTGCATACCATTCTAAATAAACTCTGGACGAAAGCCCAGTGGTGTATGTAATTGAGGCTTTTAAGAAAAAGAGAGTTATGCGATTTATAAGTACACACTATAGAACATTTAGGTAAAAATAAAGAGGATTATCTTTAATATTTATTTAATAATACTTTTACTTTAAATCTGATCCATTTTTTTAAATTAATGTTAGGAAAAACACAAAACTACTAAAATTTACTGTTTTATAATTTTAAATTTTTAATTTATTGTTGATTTCAGTCTCAACTTTTGATCAGTCATCGGAAAAATTTTAATTATTTTGTTCGTTCATTCAATGTTATTCGTATAATCTTCAACATTTGCCAAAACATTACCTAATCAGGTATTAATTTATATACTAAATTTAAATCAATGGTTAAAAGTTGTTCTTACTTTTTTTTTTGTGAATATTTTAATATATTAACAATAAGGACACAGATTTTTAATTCTCTCGAATAAACGTCAATTTTATCAAGAAAAATATGAAGTAATGAATAATAAAGTATGAAATAAAAAGTAAACATAAATCATAACTTTTATCTATTGTATTTTTGAAGCAAATTGTATACAGATTATTTATATTACTTATGCAATGTGTCTCAAAACTTAACTTCAAGCCTTAACAGTGCAATAGTATTGACTCTACCTGTCTTCAAAAAAAAAAATCTCACGTTGTTTGGAAATTATGAGCTTTCAAGTGCAGTCTAGAGCTTTCGTGAAATTATGAAGATTTTTCTGTTATTGTAGTTAATTTTTATTAATTTTGTTTATTTAAACTTTGGAACCGTAACCTTGAATAACATTTCTAGGACCACAGTAAAAAGTAATAAGGGGGCGTCCATTAATCACGTGATCGATTTTTTAAGAAAAATTGGACACCGCCTCCCCCGTGCTGATAGGTGGTAATATTGATAATTAACCCCCTCCTCCCCTGCAAAACATCAGGTGTATTTTTAGTTACGAGAAACAATTGTAAAACTTCTTAATTACTATACCTCCCTCCTCCACGTGATATTTCATGATTTTTTCAACCCATTCCTCCCCATAAAACCTCACGTGATAAATGGTCGCCCTCCAACACAATTGCCCCAAGTTTTCAAATATTAAGATTTTTTGTTGACGGATCGTTCAAGTATTACATAAGCAGATTTATTACAATTATTGACCCCCCCATCCCCCTCGTCAGCAAAAGTAAGCAAAGCTCTTACTCCCTACCCCCATACTTACGTAAACATTTTGCAATTAATGTAAAAAAATAAAAATACTACCTATGACGTAATCATCATCCAGACTCCCCTGCCCCCCGTGTCAACCCAAAATAAGCAAATCAACTTCCCTCGCCCCCCTATAGTGCTTACGTAATACTTGAACGGCCACTCAGCTGTGAATTATTTTTTTAAAAAATCGGTCGAATTTGAGAAGAAAAAATGTACTGAAGTATGTTGGCACATTTAATCAGGATCTAGGTGATGGCTAGTTTTGTCATAAGTTGGCACATTTAATCAGGATTGTAAAAATAGCTTTGTTATTGAAAAATTTCGAATAAAAAAATAAAAACCTAAAAATGTCATATTTTCCGCTAGTGCAGTTTAATTAATCATGTATAAAATGAATGATCTCAAATAGTAGCACGTGACGTGTAAGTCATTGTCGATTTTAGGCTACCAAAGTCTGGGAATAGCGTCAGTTTTTCAACATTTTATTTTTCCTTCTCGGACAGATAGCGTTTCGAAGAAAATTATTGCAAACGATTTTCGTTATTACCGCAGATAAACATGAACAGCAATGTCCGAAAGCCCAAAATCCCGTCGGAAAAAAACTTAACCCATCGAGGTGAAAGCGTGCATCTATCACCCGCAACCTTTCATCTGTCTTACTACTACAACACTTTTCTTACGACCGCCCCGGTTCGCCTTGTGCGAGCGAATTTGCCTATCGCACATTTTACTCCTTTTTCTCCGGTGGAGGATTTCTAAAACTCTGAGATTTATTGGACAGAAAATAAATAAAATTTAAAATTAAATTAAAATACATATTTAGACCTGCGAAGCCGTACATTTTGTGTGCTTTTGGGATTCGGTTAAGAACTACAAGGTACAATGTGCTTTGGGGAGTCGGTTATTTTCCTTTATCAAAGAAATAATGAAGCTTTTTTGTACGAACTACGATAAATGAACTAAGAATGCTTAGTAGGATTTCAAAAAAAAAGCATTCGTGTAGTTGTTACTTCACTTGTAAATACATGCATTCCTGTTATTGCATCTATGAAGCTTAACTCCAGTTGTGTATTATTTTTATACTTCGTATTCTAATTATATTAGTATACTAAATTATTTTCAATACATCAAGTAATTCAAGACGCCTGAAATACTGGATACTAATTCTGGAGTTCCACAGGGTAGTGTTCTGAGTCCGATGCTGCATATGCTTTAGATATATCCCCAATCTTTCTATATATATATATATATATATATATATATATATATATATATATATATATAAAGGCTTTAATGGTTAACAGCTAAAGATTCCTAAGTAGATATCTAATAATATATGTAGTACCTAATAATTTATGTAGTCACATAATTAATCGATAGTTAAAGTTTTTTTTTAATGTGTATAATTTATTATTTGCATAAAGATTAAGTATCTCTGGTAGTCGTACACATAAGTTGATAGTAATACCTGTGCGGCAAGGCTGAGACCGAATATAGAGAGTGCGTTTTAAAAATGGATTCAATAAGATGAGAAACCCTGTGGGAGTCCAAGGCAAAAAGGGTTTACATACTTACATACATTGAAAATATATACGTCATAGCTTTAATAATATGAACATCTTAAAGAAACGGGCCGGCGGTGGCGATATCGGTTAGAGCGTGGACTAGCAGCCACTAGTTCCAGGCTCGCTGGATCGATTCCCGCTACCGCCGTAGCCCGACATCAGGCAGCTTTGATGTCAAATTTCCACTTGGGATTATAGATCACAATATAATTCCAAGTGGAAATCGTCCTTCGTGGACATAGCTGCAACATCCAATCATATGCAACTATTAGACGTAAGAGCTAATATCAAAATTATCCCACACATAAGAGAATGGTTAATCGATGGATTGCCTCTCATGAAATAAAAGTAGTATTAAGTCGTTAACCAACAGCTTATAGAACATATAGGAGTTCTGATTGCTGTTCAAACAATAAATAAAAAAAAAAAAAAAAAAAAATCTTAAAGAAACGTGGCTTATAAAAAGGGTTCTTACTATTATGGGCATTGGCCTTTTTTATTATTTTTCAATAACATTTGTTGTTATACACGAATCCTAGTCAAGATTTATTAATGTTACTTAAGTATTATGTTACTTTATTATATAGATCGAATATTATTCACTCTTTCGCCACGAGTGTCGTCCATGGACGACATGTTCTGTGTTGGTTTTATGCTTCGTGATTTATCACTATGAGTCAAACTACTGGTAATTTTTATTATTTTAATTTATAGCTTATATTAAAAACTAATTTTTTAGTCTTTGAAGAGCTTTTTATTATGCACGACGACTTCAATATTTGTTTCCGACAAATTTTGCGAATTTTCATGTCCATCAAGTTTTAATTATCTGTTTTAACTACAAGCTACTAACCCAAATACCTGTGATAAAAATGTAGAATATCTTGTGTCTAATTACAACCTTTAGTATCAGATAACGTAACTGAAACATTTTTATATGCATAACCGGTCATGAATATCTTAAATGTTATAAATACCTCTTTGCCAAATTTACAGTATCGAATAGCCAGTATAATGTAACCAGCGGTCAGTATTCTATTTGTCAATAATGAGAAATTCATCAAATTCATTCATACATGAAAATTATTAATGTCTTGCTGTTACATGTCATAATTCTATGATAGAATAAATTTTTATAAGTAATTTTTCAGTTCAAATATTTTTGCGGATTACTAATGTGTTTCCTCAATTAGCCACACTTTAATGAAAACTAGGAGACAGGTGATTTTTAGTTCATTTTTTTTACAGAAATATTACTATTTTAATTATTAATTAATCTTAACGAGAAACTAGCTCGTGATTTACTAAATAATGTTTTACCTACATCAGCTTTACTTTGACAACTAGGAGACATGTAATTTTTCTGTTTCCTTTACAGAATATTACTATTTTTCTTACAAATGCCTTCTACAAATTGTTTATTAGAAATAATAAAAACCAATCAATGTTGCTTAATTAATTTTTAATGAGTTCTGAAGCACCAGAAGCTAGCTCGTGGTATAAAATCAAAACTTTTAAATATTATGGTGGTTAATGGCAAAAAGCTTTGACTAATGTACTTCCATCTCCAAGCAACCCCGCTAAGTAAAACGTTATTTAAAATTCTGAAAGCGATCGGAATTATAAATTGATGTACTAAATATAAAAGGACATAAATTAAAGGCATCGCATATTTACACACACATACATACATATTTATATATACATATATAGGTGTATGTATTTCGGCATTTATATATATAGTTTACATCTGATGCAACCGTCCGTAGTTTAGTCACGTATTTCGAACATAAATATTAAGAATTTATTCGTCGATGAAGAAAGTTTTTCATAGCAGAGATGTTCCAAAGAAAATTTAAAGAAATGACACTTGTTTATCAACATTAATATAGGTCCTTTGCAAACAGATATAGGTACAAGCTTGCTAGGATTTCGAATACGAAGCACACTCCTGTGTATTTGAACTCAATACATCTAGATGTGTATAAAGGCATCGATAATAAACACATAACGTGACTTCAAGACTGACGAGAAGCTATTTATTTATATCGTCAAAGTTTGGTAATCGGTTTACTTCGAGACACTCTAAACTATTTTCTTGTCGAAGTTTATTGGACTTTGCAAGGCAGGAAGATCCTTTCAATACGTCTCTATACAAATAAACCATATCTGTACACTTGATACATACCGACTCGGGCTATATCCAAAACTCGTGTCATTAAACGTTATTTATTCTGCGCCCTCACTCTTGAAATAAACATCATTTTCGGGCGAAGGAAAACTCACAAACTGCGGGATCAAATGTAATAAGTACAAATTCACCTATTTAAAGTGTGCGTATATTTACTGGGTAACGAGGCCTTAAACGCACAAAACCCATATACATATTTACTCGTATACGTACATAAACACACACACATGTATATATATATATGTGTGTGTGTGTGTGTGTGTAAGAGTGTAAGTAACTAAACCTAGAAGTATTAATTATCTATACAGCTCGGAGCGAAACGTCAAAACATCTTTTGATACTTTGAAAGGGTTCACATTTCATTTTCTCAAACTACAAACCAATGTATATATATATATATATATATATATATATATATATATATATGTATTGAGCTTTACACAACGAATGCAATGAATAAAAAAAAGCAAGAAGTGTTACAAGAATATTATTTATTGACTACGGTGCCGATTCTGTTGTAAAATAGATCAATATTATGGCAAGACTATGTTACGCAGCGTTTTTCATATAAAATGGTACTAAAACCTGTCTCAATGCTTTATGGTTGTGGTACAGTCAGGCGTTTTGATAGAAAACCTGGCCTAGAAAACGCACAATCTTATCATAAGTGCATCTTTCTGATGTGGCATAATAACATTTGAGTGAAGTTAGATTTTATGTGTAAAACATAAATAAAGTCTTGTCATAACATTGGCTTATTTTACTGCAGAATCGGCCCCTACGTTTCGGAAAGATGCACGTTCCATCTTTAAGACATCTGTTAAGAACATGATTTGAATTAGAAGATAAACAAACTGAATCAATATAATTCAGATTATAAATGAAAGGATTATAATATAATCTATCATAAATATGATAAATGAATGGATGATCTATTTTATTGTCCATATTTGATACATATTTTATTAATCTTCATGATGCCTGAGAAGGGTAGAATTTTTATGAAACAAATTTAGCACATATGTACATTTGTGTAATAATCTACATATAATTTTCCATTACTATTTAGCTTATTTTTTATAATAACAGATGCGTATTGCTTTTGTAACTTGATACTGTGTATTTCATTACAGCTACGAATCTACAACAAATAATGCAACTTTAAATGCAAATATATAGCTTTTTTGTTACAATACATAAAAAATATCAATTTAATTTAATTTAATTCTATTTAATAATATTTTTGTATTTAAAATAGCGTTAAAGTAGTATTAACTACGCAATAAATTTTATTAAATACGCCATTGATATTAAATTACTTGAATAATGATCAGCATTAGAAAAATTATAAGTCTATCAAATATAGATGGGGGCAATTTTATTATGTTGTCTTCTGAATATGTCCTAAATATTGTTATTAAAATAAAAAAAGAATTAAAAAATAACAAATTATAAAAAACTTAGAGAATACAGGATCATTCAAAATTCTTCTTAATCCTTTCCACTCGCACATTGCAAACGTAAAATATGTATTTTGCCACTTCTGAAAAGAAAGGGATATACATAAAAAAATCGAAGAAAATTCGTCATAGCTTATCGATCTAATACAATTCTCAAAATTCAGTTATAATCTAACAAGTGTACAGTATTGAAATTTTCCGCATAATATTATTCATATTTGTTTACCATGAAACAAGGTAGCAAGTTTGGGCAGCAGATATCGTATTAGATTTTATGCTACATAAAACCAATTATCAACAGCCCTGATACGAACGTAAACCTTGTACCGATAAATATACGCATATATGACCACGGGTGTCATATAATATAACTAGGTCGTTTTACACGTAATATCACACTTGATATAAAATCGATTATGTACAGACGACTTATTTTTTTCTTTTTTCGAAAAAGAACTCTTTCACTAACACCGATGCAGTTGTTGCTTGAATGCGTTTCTATAAATAATACGCACACTGGTGAACGTTCATAAATGCTTTGATCTACCCTTAAAGGTATATAAACACTGTACCCTTATGGTCCATCATGCGTGTTTTGTGCTCACTTTGGGGATATAACCTTTGCATAGATGTACACATTGCCAAAGATAACCGTAAGATAATACATGGGCTCGATCTCTAACAGCGGAGTATGGCTGCGAGCAAGGCTTCATCTTTATTTCCGAATTCAATTATTTCCAAAATTGGAAATGACCTTACAGTTTTGAGGAATCAACTGATTAAGACTATATTCTGTTCTGTTGAAAGAAGGCTAATGGTTTATCTATTCAAAAAATACTTGGATTGTTTAATTTTGATCTTTTTCATACTTATATTTAACTGCATCTTATGTTCTATTTAGCTTTCAGACTGAAATTGATCTATATGTGATATAGATACGAAAATAGGGCTGATATGCTATTCAATTGGATGCAGCAATGCCCGAGAAGGGCTGCTTTACTTGGAAATATTTAAGGATATCTTGAACTTTTTATTCTTTTTATATCTTTATTTTATTTATTTTGTCATGAACATAAGCAAATTTTTCAATAGCTTAGAATGTCTAAATCGGATGCCAATCCATTGATGGTGGTCAACCCGGGCGCCACGTCCTTGAGCTTGACTTGATGTTTTAATTCTTGAATCTTTACTAAAAATCTTAAATATAATAATAATATGTTCATCACGAGGATAATGTTTTTTTAAAAATCGTATGCAATTGATTTGCACAGATTGTAAAGTCCAATTTGGAAATGAGGAACGATGTATTTATCGTATGCCAAAATATATTAAAAGTGATGGTGGGCTCTCTATCTTCAATTAACTTTTGGGATAAATTATGTATTATATATTCTATCACCTTCAGCAAATGATGACTGCTTTGATTTTGAAAATTCGTGACGCTTCGAACATGGTTTGGAATATACTATTTCATTGATTAGCTGCATAGTGCTTTTACTATGTTATATATACTCAATTGGCTGTATTCAGTATTTCAGATACGATATTGATATTTAATTATGGAACATAGTAAGTAATTAGTTACTTCACTCGCATGGTACTAATAAATAAACGTATTACAACGTTCATTAGCTTACAACTGTTGGAAACGATACAAATAGTAAACTAAATAGTTAAAAAATTAAAGAGTTAAAAAAAACTCTAACTAATATTTTAATAATAAATATTATATATTATTTGTAATTTGAAATTTATGATAAGTTAATTTTGGTTGGAATATTTGGTTTTGTTCCCCGAATCTCTAATAAAATTAATTATTAAATTTATTAATTTTTGGAAAAAATTTCTTTGCATAGATTGTGTGTGTCTTCAAATTAAACAGGCTCCCTTAATTAATCAATTCGTATTTTTTCTTCACAATATGAAGAGTGGTGTTACTCATCATTATTTCAAGTACCCACCTTGGACAGCCTGATATCAAGGAGTACTTCAGTTTTCAATTGAAAATTTTGGTTTTCAAGCAAAAATAATCCTTATTCTACAATGTTGCGTTAAATTAAATTACTCAATGACATAAATATTAGAGAATTGTTGGTAATCAAATGTAGATACACCAATCGTTGCCTTCTCAAATATCTACGTAGTTAAGAAATATCATCATAATAGTTTGTAGAACTCTGATTACTGTTCAAATATTAAAAAATCAAGTACCAATAGTTATCAGATTTGATAAAGTGCAATACATAAAAATATGAATTCATATCACATAAGATGACCGATAAAAACTATGTGAAATTCGAAACGTTTCGGGAAAAATTTAATATTAGGCATACAAGAGCTACTAGTTCTAGCCAGCCTGCCGTACAGGGATTAGTTAAACAAATTATTCTAGGATTTTTCAATTATTATCAATAAAAGTGCATTTGAAAATAAAAAATACATTCCTAAGAAAATCTAGATCACAATAATGGATAGAATAATTTCAACTCAATAATTTAACTTTAGTACTAAATATTGGAGCAAAATTCGAAACATTTTATATCGTCGTGAATATACACAGCGAAAGGGTTTATAACAGATGGTTTGAGTTAAATTCTTTTAATATATCGGGAAAAAATATATTAAGCACTTTTGGGTGTTGATCCTAACTATTGTCAATAATGCCAAATATCAAAAATCTGTATATCTTTTTTATTTTTGAATTCTTTAGGCGCGACTATAGTGTAAATCCGCACAAATGCAACGGAAGTGCGTTACGGCAGATAAGATAAGAGTCGAGTGCCAATGATTCGTCATTCGCTCTCCATGATATCATTACTATACGGGTCGATTGTGATTAGTCGTTGGGTATGTGAATAGAGATCTGTCGTTGTATGCGTACCGGCGTCAACGTTGTATGCGTACCGATATCAACAAGGAAATCGGCATACATAAATAAACATTTTAAAGTTACATCGTAGTACAAATCTTGATTTAAAGAAATATGCCTGAATCAGAAGAATATAATATACCCTGTCCCCCATAAATAATTATAATGAAAATAATAAAACAATTGTAAGTTTTACTTCAATCGCGTGTGAACCTTACGCGTACTCTTTTTTTAATGTTTTTTGGATTATATTTCCAGGTTTAAATGAACCTTTAAAAATATAATATAATAAAAGTAATATTTATGAGGCACCTTATTTATTTTGGTAATTTGATGGACGGATCATTGTTTGGCAGCTGCTGATATAAAACGTAACAGGTTGAGAGAACCTTTCATGCACTCACACTCAGCTATCCTTCGTGCACATATTTACATATTTCTTATCACTGTTTGCGCATTTTGTTTATACAGTGAGTGATAAGAGCAGGTGAAATAACTAGAATTCTTATCAGCTATCGTTATCGGACGTAAAGTGTTTGGTTTGGTGCGCGCACATCGTGTGTGTTGCCACGTTGCGTTCATTTCCTGAATATGAAAATGATACGGTTATAATGCATAGTATAGAGAGAGAGTTTTTTCTGGTAACGAATCGATTTGTTGTGTTATCGATTCCATAATACTCCAAATATATGATAAAATATGTGGTAGGTGGTAAATTCTAACGATTTTGCTATTTGATGATGTGACGTTGATGGATTTATGAACATTGATTTAGAGACTTATTTGAAATGCGGTAATCATGTAGCTAATATTCAACTTCTTGGAAAATGGAAACTCAAAACCAATAAATTGACTTGAGGTGTAGTTGACTTAATTGCCTGATTACAGCAAATTTCGATAGATTGTCTAATGATTTCTCTAATGATCTCCTAAAATGATAGAATGATTTACTATACTTAAAACAGGCCCAAACATTACAGAAATAGTATATATATTAAAGTGGTCCCTAACATGGACATTTTCGAATTTCCTTGCTCCCAAGGGCTCAAATGGTTCCAAATTGATAAAAAACAATTCTCTGAAAGTTTTAGCTCTTAATATTGTCTTTCAGATAGAGCGTAATTTAATCGAAGATTTGTATGGAAATAGCATGAATAAATTTTCAAAAATTTTGCAGAGCGTCGAATTTTCAATAAAAAGTGACACGAATTTTCACTATTAATTTATTTGTCGCTAAGTTATACCTAAATTTCAGAGAATTGTTTTTTATCAATTTGGAACCATTTGAGCCCTTGAGAGAAAGGAAATTCAAAAATGTCCAGATTAAGGACCACCCTAAATATATATATATATATATATATATATATATATATACTATTTTTCCAAAATGTTCAAGACGTTTCAAAACCGTAAAATTCAAAAATTATTTACGATTTTCAAGCGTTATCAATAATTTGTTCTATCAGAAAGCTCATAAATATTATCTATGGTAATATATTAGTATTTATATATGTTTAATTGTGTTTTTTATCTACGTATACACCGTTTTTTTCGTATCATATTTTGCCAAAACTAATAAAACTTATTCATTATAGATAGAAAGTGTGAGATATTGAAGCAATATTATATAGAATTATTATTTACACGATTTTAAATACAAAAAAATATTTTTGTTAATTATGTAGTTTACACACGGTGTGTTTTTGTTATTTTTATAGATCTAATTGCAATATATTTCATGATCATTTATCAATAACAACAAAAATATATAGAAATAAATGAATACATAAAAATATTCAACTGATAGAATAAATAAATAGATAAAAATAAATATACTGTTCCAATAAAATTTATAAAGATTAAAATAACATTGAAGATATAAAGAAAAAAAAAAAAATTTTATTTTTTGGCGGAGTACGTGCATGATCGATGGCAAAATCGATTGATTCTAGTTACTGGTTAAGAAATATAATTTAATATATTTTTCAAGGGTCATTTATATTACTTATATTACTTTCAAGGTAGTTTTTTATACTTAGTTTTCATTTTTTAGTTTGTTCAAAATTACAAAAATAATTGCATGAGTAGACAAAGGGAAAATTTTTGGGTGCCTGCTTCACTTATTCATCAAAATCTTCATATATTGTGAAAAAATTATAGAATTCTAAGTAATTTGAAACACTATAAAACATGTTTACAATAATTTTTTTTTGAGGTATACTATAAATATGTTTATAAAATTCAACGACAAAGATCGTAGTATATATGATTCTCTGAAGAAAACTAACAGTAACTTTTTAAAAAAATATCTGTCCTAATTAGTTCTATTCCATTTTTATAGTAAATTTCTAATCACTCAGGCAAGGTTTTTTAAAAATTCATACAAGTTTTGATAAACTGAATAAATATTACTAACATATGAAAATAGTTACTAAGCATAATCTATTAATGATAATAAATATTCACTGGTCTGAGAGACAAATGGTTATATTTGACAATAGTTCAAACTTATTCTAGTTAATTAACAATTTCACACTTGTAAGAGCATCAAATATATTTGCGCGCCGGGATTCATTAAGTTACAAATAGTTACAATCCATCTATTATATACGCAGATATATATATATATATATATATATATATATATAGACAAAGTCAACACTGTATAACGAAATGGGCCAATTAAATATTTACGTCCATTAGCGTAATGATACCGGCCATTAATTTTGTTTGTAAGCGTGCACACAAGAAGGACAATACTCTGTCACATTGACCAATTTGATATCTATTCTATGTTATAGTCGTAGTAAACTATTCAATTATTTGTTCACATCGAATACATGGGATTTGGTTAGTTTTATTTAGAGATTTAACGACCGAGCTTGAACAATAGTTAAGATTATAACTCATATAGCTGAAATACATGTATTGAAATAAGATAAGGATTAGCTCTTCATGATCTTCACTTTTGCTTCAATAAATATAATATAATATTATATCATTTCGAGGTTTTTAGTTTATTGTTTTGGAAATAGTACATATAATATTATGAAGGCAGTTGTATGCCCTTCTTGCAACAACTTCCGCCCCACAGATTGAAAATCAAGGTGTTAATGTTCAATAAAGATTCTAGTTAATAATGATAAGCTTCTAGCTATTCATTCACATATGAATACATTAATTTTGCAGCAAAACATTTATTTAATTGATGATGTTGACACTCAAATTATTTTCTTATTCCATGATGAGTAAATATTATAGAACAGTCCACATGGATTTAATTAGAAGTTAAGTGGTTTATAAATTTTTTTATGTGTCATATATTTGAATTCACGAATACTATATAGATGGCGCGAGAATTTACTTATGACGTATGTTAGTAACAAATATAAGAAACTTTTAATTGGCGTGCGCTCTATCTAAATGTTTATATTAAGAGCTAATACTATTAGGGACTCATTTTTTATTCATTTGGAAGCATTGGTGCCCTTGGGAGAAATTGGAAAATGTCCATGTTAAGGACCACCCTAATATATACATATATATATATATATATATATATATATATATATATATATATACCTCTAGGGATGTGTCTAAGAGGATGTCATTAACTCGGTAAGGTAAATTGATATTACAACCCTCTAGATAAACACAAACGAAAACTGCGATCACTCAAATGTATGCATTCAAATAAACTCTGCTTTCCTACATATAAACACATCCAGAAATACAAGAATACATATATGCAATATACCGAAATATTATAAGAGTAGGTATGTAAATATACTAGGTATACCGATAGATTTCAGGGAATTGAAAGCTATTAAATCAATCATAAAATGTTAAATATTTTATTGGAAATTCATGATCAAAATTATTTTTTTAAATTATTACCTTAACTAATTGATAAATAGTAATTAAATAAATTTAACAAACTTAAAAAAAAAATAGATGTAATTCGATTTTGAATAAAATCGAAATAAACATATTATGTTTATGCTTATCTTATTGTAATTAGGATACTTAAGCTACAACAACGATATACAAGATGATTTTTTTTTATAACCTTCATCTATGGAAGCAATTTGGTTAATTGTTAATATAGAGGCTAATCTGTTGAAAACTTAATCTTATAAAAAATAAGGCAAATCTTAATTTTATTCTACATAACCTCATATATATTATATATTAATTATTCGCGAATTACCAAAATTTCTACCACCATTTCGTTTCCATTACGATGTGTATATGCAGATTTGCATAAGTTGGTAAAACATAATTTCCTTTTTGAGCATTTCCGCTTTAAATGCAGAATTATTTGCAGAAAATACATTTATTTATAGTATTTATATGACTGTTTTTCCGGTTTCACAGTGCATACTGCATAGCTTGTTTATTTAGCCCTGGTCTACGTTCAAAATTATTGTCATTTCTATGTCTTGATATAAATATTCATATGTACATATATTATTATGAATATTTTGTTATCTCGCGCATATTATTGTTGACTCAAGGTACAAATTTTAATGTATGTTAATTAAAATATTATGATAAATATTTATTTAAAAGTAATATATACAGGTGTATTTTTTTTCAAATATACATGAATTTACAATATGTAATATATATATATATATATATATATATATATATATATATATATATATATAATTATATTTATTATTATAATTATATTTATATTTATATTTATATTATATTTTATATTTATATTTATATTTATATGTATATTTATATTTATATTTATATTTATATTTATATTTATATTTATATTTATATTTATATTTATTTTTATATTTATATTTATCATATACCATAAAAATATATTCAAATACCATTAATTCGTTCCAGCAAAATTTTTTTTTGATAATAAAAATAAATGAAGCTTTATTGCTAAGATCAAATACATATTCTGCGAGAACATAAAAAATTGCTTAAAAAAATGACTAAATAACTTATTATATAAGTTTTTGCGTTCAAAAAACTATCCAAAGAGCATTATTTTGCTCTTCAACTTATTGAAGTAACTCATAATAGTAGTAACAAATGCACAACATTAATATTGATGAATTAAAATTTTTAACTTTAAAATTATTTACTTTAAACATTTGTATGATAGTTAAATGCGACATCACATACGAAATCCTTGTTGCAATTGTTATTAGATGAACTGTTTCATTCGCATACCCATAAGTTAACATTCATTTAAATATCACAATTTAAAATTACATTTATTTAGAAATATAAATGATTTAATAGTGGCTATAGTTCACAAAACATTAATTTCAAATAGAAATTCTGATGACTATTTTACTATACATTATGAAAGTAGTAGTGCCTAAAAAAATGTTCGAATTGAATGAAGAGCGCCAAAGAATTTTTACTAATTCATTAACTATATTTCAGCAAATACATATATTTATATCACTATATTCAGATCATTTAAAAAATGCTATCAATTATCAATATCAAATCAATTATCAATATCGAATGATATCAATTTTACTGTTTCGAAATTGAACAAATAATTACAATATTTTTAATGACATACAATTATATTTGTTTTCAATGACACATAATTAGCATAACTAATTTCAGGTTTCATTGATAATTTTTTTTAATTACAATATTTGTTACAACTGCTAAATAATTTAACATCTAGTAACAATAATGAACAATAAGATAAAGTTAAATAAAAAAGAGTAACAAATAAAGGGTAGTATTTTCTTTAAAATGATATCCGCAGTATGATGATTTAATATAAAATAAAAGCAAATAATAATAATAATACAATTAATAAATAAAATTTCTGAATAATAGAAATAATACTAGAAGTGGAATAAAAACAATAAATGACAGATAATAATAAATATAACAAAATAACAATATTAGAAATGATAAGATAATAATAATTTAATATAATAATAATAAAATTAATATTAATGTTAGCGTTTACAAATAGATATTTGTGAGATCATTGGGAATTTTTCGTTTCATTGATAAATTGATATTCTACTCTACATCATGTCAATATAGTTTTAATGTCCCAGACATATTATATACTATATATGACATCGGATACTTCATGAAAAAGTAATTCCTTAATTTATCTCTATAAAAAGTTTGACGACCCCTGTCACCCGTCGCGACTCTTGTTAGGTGCGGCCATCTAATAATCTGTAGGGTATTGTCGAGCGCAAGGACACACTTGTTTTTATTCGTCCTGCGGGCGTCCTTTAACTGAAAAGGGACGCTGGGGCAATTATACATACCCCCACACCCGTTTTCCGCATACGTGTTGGGTTGACGTGTTTGCAAAATGACTGCAAGAGTGTGAGAT
>NW_020539725.1:28337012-28379990 GCF_003426905.1 Ctenocephalides felis | reverse complement strand
AATAGATATTTGTGAGATCATTGGGAATTTTTCGTTTCATTGATAAATTGATATTTCTCTACATCATGTCAATATAGTTTTTAATGTCCCAGACATATTATATACTATATATGACATCGGATACTTCATGAAAAAGTAATTCCTTAATTTATCTCTATAAAAAGTTTGACGACCCCTGTCACCCGTCGCGACTCTTGTTAGGTGCGGCCATCTAATAATCTGTAGGGTATTGTCGAGCGCAAGGACACACTTGTTTTTATTCGTCCTGCGGGCGTCCTTTAACTGAAAAGGGACGCTGGGGCAATTATACATACCCCCACACCCGTTTTCCGCATACGTGTTGGGTTGACGGTGTTTGCAAAATGACTGCAAGAGTGTGAGATAGGTGAACGACAGGTAGTTAGTTGGCTTCTAGAAAAACCATTATATTGATTCGTTTAAGGTAAATATTTGTTAGGCTGCGGTCACACCAGATGCGGAATGAAATTATTGACTAAATATTTGATTGGTAATTATGGTATCTATATTTCAAATTTTAATGATTTTCTGAGTTGTATGTTACGCTATCTATATTCATTCATTCATTGCTTCAGTTAGCTAATGTTTAATTAAATCTCAGAATATTATTATTTATCTGCCACAAATGTTGAATGAAACTATTACTTAAGGGGGCGTCCATTAATCACGTGAGGTTTTAAGGGCAAGGGGGGTTTTTGACAAAATCCTAATATCACGTGGGGGAGGGAGGGGTATATTAAGATATCACGTTTATTTTATTTTTTTAACCGATTTCTTTGAAAAAAAAAATACACGTGACGTTTGGCGGGGGACGGAGGGTAATTTTGAATACCATCATGTATCAAGGGCCAAAAATCCTTAAAAACTCGCTCACGTGATTAATGGGCGCCCCTTAACATGTTTTGTGATAGTTTCTTCTTCTTCTGAGGAATTTTGATTGGTAGTAGTAGATCCTTCAGAAAACATTCAAAGCAGCATGTTATTTAATTGATAAATTTTCAAATCATTATGTTAAAACGCTTAAAAAATTATTAATAATATTTCATTATATTTTCGTAATACCTTTGTAAGTACTCCATACCGCATTTTTATATTAGCATGAAGGAAGTGAATCATTCCAAAGGATACATTGAAGCTTTCGCTAGAACGAATTTCCTTTGGTACAGAAATTAAAATATAAATTTTCTTCAAACGAATATATAATCCTTAGCGTAAAGCAAAAAGTATTAGATGCGATGTATCGTTAAAAGTGCTTCTTCTTTACATTTTTATATTTTTGTTGTGTATACTTAGCATCAATATTGATATTCATTTCATAACGGCAGCATTTTTTGCAATAAAATGTTAAAATATTTATAAAAAGGTCGATCAATATTAACGAAGTAGTATACCGTATAAATGTAAGAAATGTTATAAAATAATAAACACATCGGCACTATCAAATATATTTTATCACCTCTCATCAAATACTACTCATGCTCTACTAGTGCACTAATATTGTTTTTCAGTTGTTTTCACAGTGTTTTTCTAAGAGCACAATATTTACTATTTCAATTATTTTTCTCTAAAAAATTGTTGTATAATTATAACAGTCAAGTTTTAACAGTAACTAATTATTTCTTTTGTTTTACAAAATAATGTTTTGTTCGTTTGCAAGCAGGTTAACGATCTTACTTATCGCTCACACAAAAGTATACTATTCACGATAATATTTTCAAAGGTTTGTTCTATAATATCTTGATAAAGTTCAAAGTATGTCGAAATATAATCATTAGTTTGAAACTTCGCGATCATAGGAGTTAAAACTGGAGTGCCTTAAGGCACCATGTTAGGTCCGCTATAATTTGATTCTTAAAATGAATTTGCAAGCAATAACACTATGTACATATTTAGCGTTTTGCAGAGTTTTACAGAGCTCTGTTTTTTTTTCAAACAAAAATAATAAAAGTAGATTCAGCGTTATGACTGCTCGTCTTATTTTTAAATATTAATTGGCGATTAATTAAATAAGTTCACCTATTTAATCAGTAGTGATAAAAATTAACCTATTTATGTACGAGAGTGTTAAATTATCTTCAATGACAATGAAGTTTCAAAAGATTACATTTACTATATCAAGAGAGAAGCATCAAAAATAATACATGCAACTCAAATTTAATTTTTGCCATCGCCTTTTTGCAACACTCTCTGGTGCAAGTGGAGGACACGTAACGTACTTTGTTAATTAAAAGACGAAATTTTGCATTCATTCCGTTGTGCTAACTGGTGAACGAAGGTGGTGAAGCGAAAATATAATTTTGCTTACTATACTATACGATGTGGTAAATAGTAAAAAAAATGAATGGTTATATAATTCGAAATGGAACAAATCACATCATGATATAAATTTTGACATGGATTTGTATCGTTTATTTTGTTATTATTCTGTAATCAGTTTTTTCTAAATGTAGTACCAAAAGTATGTTTGCAACTGATAACTTGAATGTGACACATATAGTTAACTAACAAACTCAACTACTATAAGGTTGGCAGCTAAGTAAGTGCGAATTTTTATGAATCAAAGACATTTTTTCATGGAACTGAATAATTTTATTTTGCAATGGATTGTCCATTTTGATCAATGACCTTTTGTCATCTTTCAAGTAGCATCATTATCCCACTTTCGTAAAACGCCTGATATTTATTAGCAAAGTTAGGTACAACTTGACACCGCCATGGTATTGAAATGTTTGCCATTCAAGAAGTTTTAAAAATCTAAACATAAAGTAATCAAATGGTACAAGGACTACATGGTGGATGTGGAAACACATCTAACCAAGCACCAATAATTTTCACACTTATTTAGTTGCCAATGTAAAAATTCAGGGATATCTTTACTTTATTAATTATTTTTTTATTATAGTTTGTTTAGTTTGTTTAAACATTAGATTTACATTCCACGTGCAGTTTTTCTATCCATTCGTTTTATTTTCTAATGCATCTAAGCAAGTAATAAACTATCGGCAACAGCAACGTTACTGATTTATATATAAAATTATTTACAAGCAAATGTACACTTCTCAACTCCCAAATTTTTCGGAACAAAATAATTAACAAAGGTGTCCTTGCATTTCAACATCTTCACTTTTCGGAATTCGAGATACCCAGCTGTAAGTCTGTAAATACTTGTATATTGACATCCTAAAGTTATCTCAAAATCTACGTATGGTAGGGTGTCAATACCATATATAGGTTTTGAGACAACTTTAGGGACTTACAGCTGGGTATCTCGAATTCCAAGATTCTTACCTAATTTAAGCTTAAATGAATGGACCATTTCTAGATTATATGTTAGAATCTGATTGTTGAAATTCGAAGTAGTAAAAATTTGGTAAAAAAAAAAACAAAAATGAATTTTATTTTGCAAATTGTATATTCCTGTCTCCATATATTCTATTGACAATGATTATTCAAATCTGCAGACCTAATTCTTTCCATTACTGTTTGAGGTGTTTCAAAATGACAAAGGTATTCTCACTTGTACGTTAAGCGTGCATACGTAGATACTAGGAAAGGTTACTAATTACAAAATTTCCCTCAAAGCGCACGGAGTTTCAGAAACAGACAAACTGTTCTAGAGCGCATCCATATGTGATGTGAAAGGTGTAATTCCATATAGAGAAAATTGGTTAACAGCATAACGTTTTAATTATTTTAATTCTGAAGATGACTTAATTTATACAGTTCTAATGAGGTTTGCAATTTGTTTTGAGTTCTGCTTCTAATGAAATGTTGAAAGGGCAATTACGAATTAGCTTTTGTCCTAAACTTCATAACGTGCCATTTATTCAGTGGAGACTCTGTGCATTTTCCTGCAAATTAAAAGAAAAAATCTCCATATTAAATAATAATCTCAAAAATATTTGTTGTTTGTTTCAGTAACTTTAATCATCACGCTAGTGTTCCAAGTTGTGATTATAATAGCAAAAGAATAAGTTAATATTATTATAATATTATTGGAATAATGTTCTTAAGATCCAAGAAAATTGTCTATATTATGTGATTATTGACTTCATTTTTAGTAGCGCAATTGTTTTTTTTTATTTTATTGGTTTACGCTTTACAGCATTTTTAGCCACCTACATTATTCTCATTATATTCCATCATATTGTATATAATTCTTATATATATATATATATATATATATATATTTCTTATACATTAATCATATATGTATTGCAATGTATTGAATAAATCATTATGCATAAACAATTTATGGCCGATGTCGATAACAATTCACGCGGTGTATTTTGAATTTACGTCGCGTTCGACTTCCGTGAAAATGTCGCGTTTGCTTCCCCTTTATGCATATCGATATATTAATATTTATCTATGCATAAATTCGTTTCCACCTATATTATATTATTTAAATATATTAAATTTGCGTATAACTTTTAAATATATACGCAGCATGAATGTACAGGAAAAGTTGAAAACATATAAAACAAAAGCAACATGTAGCTTTTTAATTTGTACCGCTCTAAAGAGAGAAAGGATATAATGTTTTATTGCAAAATACTGAGGGCGCAAATTATTACATGTTTGAATATATATATATATATATATATATATATATATATATATATATCATTATAATAGCCGAGTATTGTTAAGCTTTGGGACAAAGGGGAATCTACAGACTAATTTATGGGATCTACACTTCCTTTGTATATGTTTATACGGTATACATGTATTATCTGCTTATATCCGCGAATAGCTTCTATATATTTATATATAATCCGAATTATGTACAAAATTATAAGTAACGCCAAAAATCTAGTGCTGTGATCTAATTTTTTTTATAAACATTTGAGTTTCAATGGTTATGTAAAAATAAAAATTATTAGAACTTTTTTGCCAAAACCTATAATCATGTAGAGCGAAAAATTCAATTTGATATGAATACAAATAAACTAACAATTTGGATTTATCATAGCATAAGTACTATATATTTTACAGTGGTCTAGCAATGCTTAGTGTAATAGCAAGCTAGCGTAAAATATGTTTAGAAGAATAATTATCGTATAAATTTCTGGTAACTGTTTCCATTTCAATATTGGCCTCTTCTTAACTGTGTTTCTGCAAAAGTCTGTGTGCAAAAAAAAAATATGAGGAGTTGGTAACAAGAGTGGACCATTTCACAAATCAGGTCAATCGCACGTACGGTGAGAATATGATGAGTTTTTCACTAAATAGTGTTGCCACGCTGGAGCAAATATAATATTTATATTTGTCGTCAAATGACAGCAAAAATTCTACTCTGCTAAAATTGTATCACTTTTTACGAAAAGCCAGAACTGGACTATACGGATTCTATTTCATTTATATAAAGGAAAAAACGAGTACAATAATGTAAAGATCAATGGTAAATAGTATACAAACTAATTCGATATAATATAATAACATTTCAAAATATACTGCACAGTTTAATGGTGTTTAAATAGAACTATTTGCGATGGTTCACTTTGGTCCTCATATATAGTAACTTAATTTTCAATAGCCCCCTAAATTATTCTATATATAATCATATATATATAGCAATTTACACATTTTGATCACTAAATAATAATATAATTTTTATGGACTCATAATTTTAAATAAAAAGCCTGTTTAAGAATTAAATTAATTTTATTAAATGAATATAATGCGTATATAATGATTATATTATATAATAAATATAACGTATTTAATTTATTTCTATTTCTAACAAATAAAATTCAATCTCAGAATTCACGAGAAACTTACCTTTAAATATTACATGTACATATTCGTGAATGATATTATATAATATAAACATTTTATCGCGATCCTCGTTCCGGAAATTGAAAGTGTTGAAACGTCCTGCGGAAACCGGATGTCGTTTTTCATGAAAATTCTCGATGACAAGTGCCACCATATATCGGTCACGCTTCTAAAAAGAAAATCTCTTGAAAAAACTCGAGCTGTCTATATTCGTTCAAACCTCTACCTCATATGTACGTAATACTCGGACGTATATGTGAAACTTTTATTAAGTTATTTTTTAAATTAAATAAATAAATAAATATGATTTTATAAATAAACACGATTGTAATAAAATGTAATTTAAACATAAACGTGTATTTTAAATTTTTCTAATTGTATGCCCATTTGAATAAATTAGTCGTACAACTACTACTACTATAGACACAACATAGGAGACTCGAGAGAAAAAGCCGTACGGATAACATCTTACTGTAATGAATAGTATCTAATAGCGAACTGGTACCATTTTTATAATTTTTATAAATTATCTTATGGGCCTATTCTCGCTTGCATACTATTTTACGGCAAGGCCAAAATTATTTTGTTCAAAATTTTAATCTAAGAGTCACACCTACTTTCAGTTTCATATATATAAAGCAAAATTTAAACAGCTACATTTGGACGGAGAATTTTTATTGCGATTGATTAAATAAATTTTGACCATAATTTCCAATTTTTCTATATTATAATTTAATAATATCCTGGCATAGCACACACCTTTTTGAAATCGCTTGACAAACACATATATAATTTTAATCTTGCACGACAAAGTTTATGTTGAATTTTATTGTATTATACCTCTTCTTGTTTATAAAAGTGAACCCTTTCAGCTCGCCTGTCATTTGCTTGTGCAGATTGAAATGGTCTGGCAATTTGGTTTTTACACTTACTATCTTACTAAGAATTGATAAAATTGTTTAAGAATTTGAAGCTTACTGGTACAAGTTTCTTTTAGTCTTTTCAACTCCTAGTGAATGAAGATGTGCAGGACTGAAACCTGTCAGGCGATGGATTTAGTTCTATGCATGTCAAGAATGCTTAGTCGAGCTATTTCTTTAAAATTAATAAAAGCAAAATTTTTTGTTCAAATTTTCAAAATCAATCCTCAATCGCTTTTGAAAACTTAAAAACTGTTTGAAAGATATCAGTTGGGAATCGTGCTGGTTAGTAGTTAATTGTTGAAATAAAAGTTTGACGATTTTGATGGAAGTTTTTATGCTTAAATTATAAAAACGCAAAAAAGATTGAAATAGTATGTCAAAATTTCAAATTTATTAACACCCATAGGGTAGTTACAGTAATGAGCCGAAAATCGAAAATGAAAATTTTTGCATTTCTCGACGTTTTGAATATTTCTGAACATTTTGGCATACCTCAGAAAAAATGGATGTGCGTGGGTGTGTGTTTTGTGTGTCCGCATTTTTTCGTTCACGTTTGCGGGCGCATGGATCAACCGATTTGAATGGTTCAAAAAGCATTCGATTCCTATTGATAGATAGATCTGCTTATTAGTTTTTGGCAAAGGCAGGTCCAGGCGTTACGGATATAAAGAGCAAAGAGTGCAGAAAATAGAAATCGAGTTTTGTTAGAGAACGGACCCGATTGATCCGATTTGAATGAGCTAAAAACATTCAACTAGTAATGATTGGGAGAAATGGCTATTAGTTTTTGGCAAAGGCAGAACCAGCCATTTTGAAGATACAGAGCTTGTGTTGACTAAACAATTGCTTTTCGAAAAAAAAATATACCATTTTTTTGTATATCGAAAATAATTCAGATTTCAATTTTAATTCTGGCTAAAAAACTCGATAATTTACTTTCAATAAATATTTTTAACTTTGGGATTCAGTTCATATATTTCTTATAAATATTAGACAATATTACAGAATTTATAATAATCTATTTGAAAACATTTAATATTCCTTGAACATTTCGTTACGGTACGGGAAGTTCCAGCTATTTGCCTTAAGGCACGATGCCATAACACCACTAGTTTCGTAACAATTTGAAAAGTTTCTAATATCAATTATCGATATAATCGATTATTTACACGTATCGGGATTCATGCAACTTGCCTGAAGGTAAAATGCCACACATACCTAGTTCCCATTATTTTTCATGGGATGACATTTTTTTACAGTATAGATTTAATAATAAATAAATGATTCGAATGAACGAAAAAGAAATGGTTAATGTAATCATATTTGTACATAATACTCTTAACGAAATAATTTTAAATATATTAGTAATATACATTGAATTAATTTAATTTTAATTCAAATATATTTTTGATTTTAACATTCAAATATATATTGTTCGATGCATTTGAAATTTAATCAACATTATGTCTTTGATAAAAAGTTGACAATACAGTGATACACAACATCACATTCGATAATAGTTAACTCCGTGACAAATAGTTCATATTGACTTCTGTTCGAATTTGCAGCATTATGTCACAATATCTATGCAGTTCGATATCCATATTTCCCCCACTAAAAATTTTAATCATGCAAAAAACCACGTGGTCTTGGCCACCTGCAATGACAAAATGCATCCGATCCAAAATCAGTCTATGATTTGCGTTTGTCCGTCGTGTTTCGTCTATTTGTGTTTCGGGATATTTTCGTTTTGTATATTAATTTCGTGTCGGAAGTGTATTATTTGTTTTAGTTTATTCGTAGAATATATATATTTGTTAGTTAGATAATTGAGTGTAATTTAGTGTTTTTTTTGTATATTTCGCGAACATGCATTGGTCTCGTAAAGCTTCGCCAAAATACTATGAACGCCATTATGCCGATACAAACAACAATGCTTACAGGTATTCATATTTTTAATTAGTTGCATTTAGGTACATTTTTTCGATTTTTATATATTAAATTTGCAGAATATTCATATTTGATGTTTGATGTTTTCTGCATTTATTGGTATTGGGAATTCGATTGATTAAATTTAACATGATGGTCATGGCGGACTCATTTGCCTTCAATAGGTACATAACGTGGTGGTTCATCTAGTGGTCCTAGTGATCTAGTGATCTTACGGTTTAGATATTGTAATGTAAAGAAAACATATAAAGTATTATACAGTTAGGAAGGTCTCAAAATTCTTAGTTTTTTCCATGTATTGCAACTTCGAATTCCGCACGGTGTGGCCTACAGGCAAGTTGCTATCGATAAATTCCAATTTTTAAATTAGATTCTTGTTTTTACTATTTCTGAGTTTACGATTTTCGAGAAGTTTCTCAACGCATTTGTAGGAATGAACCTTAATGTCACTGTTGCTAAGGTACATTAGCACGTGACTAGTAATTGTCCAATGCTACTTGTTCTTACACGTACAGTACAGCACATATGAACTTGGTGTGGAATATTTGGCGCCATCAGCTACCAAACCAAGCTGTTTCATTTGTCGATTTTTGTTTGTGCATATTTAGATAAATATTATTCAATCGAATGCGTAAAACCTTATTAATTTTTCATGGTAATTATTGATCTTCTTATTAGGAACATTACACATGCTACTCGAGTTCATGTAAGCCATTACGACACCTTGGTTATACTGGGTACAATGGCGCTAAAGTCACGACTGCATCGAAGTATTGATACGATATGTTATTTCCTAAGAATATTTATCATAGAAAGTACATTTTGGATATAACTAATATTATCAATAAGAGAAATAATAGTTTTATTAAGAATTTTATTCATTAAAAAAATAATTTCTCTAAAATTATTATCTACAAAGACTTGAGCATAAATTGTTTTACCATTTTACCATTTTGACTTCCCTAATTTTCATAGGTATTAATATACTAGAGGGGTGCATGGCATGCCTTAAGGCAAATTGCTGGAACTTCCCGTACCAAAAATTATTATTTTTTTAAAAACGATTAACATTTTTGAAAAAATTTTACTTCGAAAAAATTAGATTTTTGAGAAACTATAAATTTGACAAAAACTTACTTTTCTTTGAAAAAAGTTTTCTTTATTTTGACATATTTTGGAAATTCTGAACTTTTTTTGAAAGCAATCGTACTGCTCGAACTGCATAGAGACGAAATGTCAAAGCGCGTAAGCGCCGCGCCGCTGTCTAACTGATAAGCATTGGTACGGAACCCATAGAAATGTAAAAAAAATTATACTTATTATTAAAGTCTCTTTAAAATATCTGATAATTTAATGTAAATATGTTTAATGATCATTTTTGACCGCCACGTGGATTTTTTTTTACTTTTTTCACTAGATCTCCGAAACCGCTAGACCTACCCCCACGATCAGTTTTTCATCTTGTTAATACAAGTAAAATGTTTTTTTTTAAGTATTCAAATCAGACGCTCCGTTCTCTTAAGAACTGAGTTACCGTTTTTGGCACTTTTTGTCCCGTATCTTCGGAACAGCTCGACCTGCCTTCGCCAAAAACTAATCAGCACGTCTCCTTATCAATACGAATCGAATGTTTTACTATACCTTTCCCTACGGGAAGTTAAACATACGTGTAGATGTAGTATCTACATATGAATCATATGCGTAAAGATTTTATTGTCCAAAATTTTGAAACTCTCTCATATACAGAACAACATTTAGGATAGTTAGGTCATCAACACATTTGATGAAAACTTTTCTTGGGGTCGCCTCAATATTTTAAATGTTTATTGCCAAAACTAGTGTGTAAGAGAATGATATAAAGTTTATTGTGTGCTAATACATAAGCTCAAATTTGTATTGTAATCTCTCAAAAACACAATCAAAACTACCTACAATGATAACATGTACAACTTACCAATAAAATTCGGTACGATGATCTTAATGTGCTATATATTAAAGACTTCTTAAAAACAAGATCCACTAATTATTATCACAAACTAGAAAATTAGCTCCAATTCACTCATAGCTTTGCTGCTCCTTATACCAGATTTTAGAAGACTTGAAAAAATATGGCCTATTAATTTGATCCAGAAATTTGTATCTTATAGCAATTACCCACTGGGTAATGATATGATTATATTTAAATAATGTAAATCGAACTAACTTATAGAATGTACTTAATGTTCTGCATGTTAGAAGAAATATAAAAAAAAATCGTTCAAAACGGGGAACAATCACGTCCAAGGTCAAGTGTGGAATTTACTGTAGAACTGATAAACCAACCATGCAAGCATCGTACATAAAGCATTCTGAATATAGGTATTTGTACATATGTACAAATTATTAAATCTTGTATTGTTCAAGTGATTTAGTATACATAAAAATAAAGACATAAGTTTTATATAGTCCCTTCCCGCAGCAAAACTGTTTGTATCAGCCTAGTTGATAAACTTATTACTACGGCGCGATGATGGGACGCTAAACGCGTTAGAGGTGGAGTCACAACATGCGGTGTCATAACAGAACCTGCCCACATTTGATACAAGTAAATGAATCTTGAATATAATCGGAACAAATTGAATTGAATAGTAATATTTTTTTTATATTTTTATTTCAACAGCGATCTGAACTTCGAAGTCTTATGAGCTGTTGTGATAGATTTCTTAAAAATTATGTTTGTTTTTTTATAGATGGCAACCCTAACAGTGTTATCCCATTACTATATGACGTTTTTTTATTATTACGATGATCTAATTGATGCAGCTACATAAAACGCTACGAAAAAAGCTATTTTTACTCAAAACATTGCTAACTATATCTATTACTACTTGGCAACTTACAGCTCTAGCCACTTATATATTACCTACCGGCGAGTCTCTTGTAATAAATTATAAAGAAAATATTAAAAAGCATTCTTCGCATCTCAAAATCACACAGATATACTAAATTTTTACTATATTTGTGTGATTAGAAACGTAAAAATAGTATTTTCATTATATTATTATATTGGTTAGGCTTTCACGTGTGACATTGATTTTTATTTTGTGGCCCATACTTACAATACATGCTTACAATCGAATTTGCAAACTTGTTTCCTGCAATTTGAAATTGGCAAATTTGTTTCTCAAACTGTACTCCAAATTATGAACACACGGTCTGATTCTTGTTAGACGTTTTTTATGGTGTCTTTTTAACACATGAATTTATTCAGAATTGTAGCTATATTTTACAATTGCGTGCTTCCGCGTGACTTAGTGGTTGCAGCTCTGGCCTTCCATGCAAATGTTTTACGTTTCTCCTTGATCAGCCCAATGTTAAACCATTCGGTTTTCATTTGGTATTATAGATGGAAATATGAATCTAAGTGCTATATTACTTTTCCGGAATCCAATTAAAAATCACCACTTAAATCAAATAGTTATAGGCCAACCGATAGGTTGCCTTCGAAAATAGCCTTAAGAAACGCAGTTAAGAGTGTCGTTTCAACATCCCATACAACTTTTAGTTTCAGATTACTACTGTTCTAATAAAATGAATGAAAGAAAGTTTAAATTTATTATGGTTGTTAGTGGATATTTTTTAAGTTTTATATATTATTTAAAACATTTTATTATTTTGGTAATGCTTTAAAGTGTTGTTTTTTCTTATGTTTTTGCAGTTTTATATTTTTAAGTTATCAGTTTTTTATCTAGTTTCATTTTTTTGACTTTATAGTTTGTACTTCATATTAGAGCATCATGCATATTTATCTAAGAGAATTGGTATATTATGTATCAATATCGACTATTAAGTGAATTTCGTTGTCCTGAATTGATAATTTAAGATAATGAACGATTTCTAGTTATACCTTGCTTTGTGTTTGGCCCTCTGTCGTAACCCTAAGCATTTAAGAGATTCGAGGGAGTTTTTGTCTGGGGATGCGAAAGATATTATGAACCCTTTTCGGATAAGGGTTAAATCCTTTTTCGAACTGTTCCCTCTTGATTGAATTTCGGTTAATTATCAATACACATTGTTATAGATACTATACCAATATCGGAGAATGTACATTGTTCCTTTTGATGGTATATCTTAGGTCAACAACATCAGGGAAATTCTATATATATATATATATATATATATATATATATATATATATATATATATATCAATTTGAGCAATTTGAGATATTTTTAGACAATTTCAGTATAAATTCTTTGCAAACTCTTTCAAACCACAGTCATAACAAAGTTTTTTGTGCTTTAATTGACCTTAGTACTCACATATTTGATATTTTTGAACATTTTCAGTATAAATTTTTGCAAACTTATTCAAACCACAGTCAGAACAAAGTTTTCTTTGCTTTAATTGATCTTAATACCCATGTATTTCAATGACTTGACTTTGCTTATAACCAATAAAAGGAGCAAAATCAAGAGTCATTAATTATTTATTTTAATGCTCTATTAAATAATTAATGGATATAATTTAAATTTGCTTCTTCTCATTAATAAATACTATTTTTTCTAAATTGACTTGAAACTTTATTAAAACTTAAGGAAACAGAGTTTGAAAATTATGGTAATCTGAAAATTCAAATAAATACAACGTTCAACGTTAATTTAAAATCGAAAATTAGATTTTATTAATTTTTTTTTTTACTTTTTAATATCTATATATTATTTGAACAGCGATCAGAACAGTTCTATGTGATGTTTTGATGAACTAATTAAGTCGGTTCTATAGACCACAAAAACAATTGTCTGATCTCTGTGATTTATTTTATTATTACTATTTCTGTAATAGTGAATTTTTTGTTATTGCTATGTGTATTTTACAAGTGAAACCCGATTTTTTATCAGTACATCAGGTTGCTCGAGGCTGGTATCAAACCTAGAGCTTGGGATTGAAATCCCATAGCCCTGATCACTAATACACGGTGCAGCCATTTATAAGAAATTATTTACTAGACCCATACCGAGAACTTTTAGAACCTATGCGATTCAAAGCGGATGGTATATCATATACTTACGAAATAAAATTATTCAAGTAGCTTTGAGAGCCAGTTATTTATAAATGTTACAATTTATAAAATAACTATATATTTCCCTCTTTTATTCGTCTTGGCGAAGATGACTAATATTCAAATCTACAGAATTACACGAGCAAAAGCTTTTGTAAGGATAAACATATATTAGTATTCGTGAGCTTGTAACATGTGTTCAAAATTCTGTTTGGGCAACTGGGCGAGTGTATCTACGCAAGAGTACTACCACAAAATGTTCAGAGCATAATATATGAAGTAAGAAGATACAAAGGCTTGATATAACTTTCCGATATAATCAGGAAGCGAAAACATCAAAGTGAAACACAATATTAACTCAAATCAAATTCCACAGATCTAGACGGAGGTAAAATATAGATTGCAGTATTCACAGGGTAATAAATACACATATACAGAAAATCTGATAAACAGTTAGTTCAATTTCAGATGTTAATGTTTGAAACGTAAAGTTATTGAATTAATTGCAATAGTTCGCAAAGCGGGAGTTATAAAGTAATCAAATGTTATATTTAATATAATCTACCTTCAATACTATTTGATATTCTTTACTTTCAAAGCTTTATGTGGTAGCTTTATTCGTAGCAATGTTATGAGCATCCAACAAGAAAATACTGGAAGTAGGACTTTTTTTTGATAGTAATGAAATTTTCTCCTTTTTGTCATTTTTATTATGTCTGAAGTATTGTATGTTTATATCAATAACCACGGAATGAATTGTTAAATTAAAAATTTTTGAGTGGAATACCTGCGGGTAGAAAACCTCACATAATAAATTATAGTACATGAATTAATTGTAATTTATATATTCAAATAAATCTATCTATCTATCTGGTAGCTTTATAATTACAAAATCGACTTTTTTTACTCTGCCTAAAAGCCGGATCATTGTGTGAACACATTTAAACCTTTTTTTTCTCTATTACTTATAGTCACTTATGTGGACCTTATTTTGCTTACACTCTAAATTTTGCTCCTTTCATTTTCATGCAAGTCTTCGACACAATTATTAGAGAATATTAATAGTCCAATTTATTCTCGACTTTGTACAGAAAGTATTGTATCTCAAGGTGGATCCGATCCAGTTTTCTTTTCTTTTCGAAATCACGTCCAGCACAATTGTCTCTTCTACAATTCTCTGCAAGACTTTTTATGTGCTTTCTGTACATCTTATCAAAGTTTCTAATAACGAAACAATTTTTTATATAAATTCACCGTTATGGTCTATGAAGTGAAAGTTTCTTTTTAACATCATATAGGGTAAGTTATAGTAATCGAAAATGAAAATTTTTGAATATCGTTACGTTTCAAAACCTTCCGAACATTTTGGCATACTTTTAAAAATCAACCGATTTGAATGATTCACAAAATATTTGATTTCTATTAGTGGGAAGATGTGCTGATTAGTTTGGCAAAGATGTTTTAAAGGTACGAGACAAAAACTGATAAAAAAAATTACTTTTTGAGAGAACGGACCGCTCGATTTGAATGATCCAAAAACATTTCACTTGACGGAATGAAAAATTGATTAAATTTTTAGGAATGCAGGTGTAGCGGTTTCTGGGATCAAGGGAAAAAGTTAAAAAAAGGCCTTTTGGCGGTCATAAATGATCATTTACATCATATATGCACATCAAATTACTAGATATTTTATAGATATTTCTGAGTTCTATACCAACATTTTTAGTATTTAATATCACTTATATAGTTTATATAAATGTCCTCGGCCTTTTCGATAGTAAAAATCAATCGACTTGAATAAGTTCCAAAATTTTCAAACATGTCGATTTGTTTCAAAAATTTCAAAACTCTGTGAAAACTCATAATTTTTCAAAATTATGAAAAGTTTTAAAGCTTTTATAACATTTCAATTGTGGTCTTAGAAGTTATGATGCAGTATTTTCTCTTAAAGCACGATGCCATACTCCACTAGATATTGTTTTGCTTAGTTAATGTTGATATTATTTACACGTGAAATTATAAATATCAACCAAAAATAATAAAAAATATTAAATCTGAATTGGGATTTGAACCCCAGAGCAAAAATTAGAATTCCACGACGATAGCCACTCTACCAATCTGCTACTGGTAAGGAAAAGCATTGCAAGCTATGTATGACGCGGTGCTAAAATGCAAACTTCAATTAATTTTTATAATTAAACCGCTTTTCATAGGGTTCTAGTATTTTACCATGGTCAGTTTAGACATCAAATCTACCTTTGTGCCAAGTTTTATCAAAATCCGAGAGAGCAACGCGCGGGTTCTCCTTCTTAGAATGGGTTGACTAGATTGGAACTTGATTATTTATTTTTTTGATATTTTAATTATATATGTATATATGCAATTAAATATATATATATATATATATATATATATATATGTAAATATGCAGATTTTAACCCGCCAACATCAAAAATTTATGTTCTTGCTTTAATAAAATTTGCATTGGCAAACAACCTATGAAAATTAATATACCAAGAGCGGCGTGTCGCGCATTTAACCTCGAACGTTGATAAGATTTAACAGCGACGATTTTTAATCAAATCCAATTCAAACAATACGCCAAATTCGGAATAAAGCATTTCTCATTACGGCGCTCACCTTAGAACGACGCACCGTCTCTTTAGATTCAATTATGAAGTCTTTTGCCAGTCAAGACAAGAACGCCTGGGAGATGATGTTCGTACATGTGCTTTGATTTAATTAAGAACGAACATTTTCATTAAATATTTATTAGGATTCCTATATCCTTTTGCTCGCCGAGCACCTCAGGCAGACAATATAGTGTTTGTAGTCAAATTCCGCCTTACGTGTAAAGGCATATAAAATGAATATACAAACACACTTATATAGGTGCACACTAATAAAATATATATTTGTGCATCCTGAAATGCTCGTCTAATTAAATTTTACACATTTCTTAGCATCGGCTTCTTAAGAAAAGTAAGCTGTTGTTCTAAGTGAACATAAACTCTTTGTTCATCAATTTGTTAAATATTTTGTATATTCGAAGCTTTCAGTCAAATTTTTCATTAAGTATTTAACGCGTTCAGGGAAGTGAATGTTACATATTCATTTTCATTTTACTGCTCATTGCGTTCGCAAGTGATTTTATTTTGTCTTAACTCGGATTATGTAACAAATAGCCTTTTTATTTTTACAAAATTTCCATAACAAATGTTTAATCATCATTCATTCTTGTCTGCATGTACACCTCGGAGGCGTGCAAATACCGTTATAGGGTTAAAAAATATCTAGTTCACAAAAAATCCATTTAAAGAGCTACTCGTTAAAAGTTGAGTATAATGGAATATGTCTTTAGTATTAATGAGTTTATTGTCAATACAATTTTCTATCGGCTATTACAGGAAAAAACTGTTTTTTAATATTGCATTATATTGTTGTACCTATTCTAAAGGAGAAAGCATATTTAATCTTTGGAATTCCCGGAATTCATATTTTCTTTGAACGCCCTTCATTTAAGCGCTGTAGCTAATTATTTTCCCCAAATTATATACAGAATAAAATCAGTGGCCACATCTTCTAAAAACAACATAAATATTTTCATTAACTTCTTCAATACCATGCCGTTACGATACTAATTGAAAAATTAATCAAGAAAATTCAACGAAGAATTTTCCGCCTTGCAAATCGATTGGACGGGGAGGCTGAAAGTTGTTTTTCGCAACGTTCAGAAAGCCCTCGAGGTGTTATTGAATGAACAAAATTATGTTTGCTTTTAAAGGATCGAGGCATCTTTTGAATGCGGGTATAATACTCATAATTTTCCACGGCTTCTCATAAAACAAATATTTATGATTTACGTTATATGAAACAGAATCGGTGTTGTACTCATTTGAGGGCGAGTTTTTGAAAAATATTGTTTCACTTTTTTTGAATTGCAATACCTGGTTTTGAACGTGATTAGATTTTATTAAAAAAATTTGATTATATATTATTCCGATTGCTATATTTATTATGGTATATTAATTTAAAATTATTATTTAACTAAAACATTTATATTTGCAAGACCAGATTTTTTCAAAATATTTGTTTATTGCTATAATGTATCGACAGGAACGAGGAACGAGTTTCTGGATCACTTTTTTATTATTTTGTATAATCATATTTATAAATTTTAACTTATCCATAAGAAATATACTTATCCATAAGAAATATACATCTAATACTGTAATTATTCATCTGTGCTTCAAGATATAAATATATTTTTATGCAGTTTAATGGTATAAAACTACTTTGAAGAAAATTGCAAATTTTTTAGCATATTATGAGAAAACATCGTTAATTTATCTAATTGAGTGCACTGAACATATTATATATTTAACCCTTTAAGTGCCGGGAGCCGATATATCGGCTATTTAGTACTTTCATTGTTGTTTTTTTATTTACTAATATTTGCATCAGTGAATTTGTACCAAATGATTTTGATCTGAAAATAAATTGATATAATGAAATAATATTCATTTGTCATTTGTCAACCTTAACTTGTTTCAGCTACAAGTTCATACAAGGGTGATAATTGATTTAACTTTGTCTATCTGTAATAATCCAATAATTCTGTCTATATATTTTGAGCTAATATAAATATTTAATAAACGAATGTTATTATAACTTTTTCTACTACTTTACACTGTAGAATCACCTGAACACTACAGAAAATATAGCGAAAGAATAATTCTGCCTTGTTGAAGACTGAATGATTTAATACTCTACGTGTTTAATTTTATATAGTACTGAGATAAAGTACAGAAATCTTCATTGGGTATATCTATCCAATATACAAACTTCTGGTAATAAAATACGCCGCAATTTTTTAAAATAATCTCTTGAAGGTTTTTGCCCATAATTCTTATGCTTTGCCAGACTTTACATAAGAAAGTCGTCTGGCGTGTGACTTTACACGTTTTTTGTCATTTTGATTGATCGCTTTTTTCTTTGTGTTTTTCTTTCATGAAAATTATATTTTCTGTTACACTCGTCGTCTGTAGCACAATAGCACTGACACTTGGGATTTTTTGCCTTATAAGCATTCATTCACAGCTTTTGTAATGTTATGGATGAAGATATACATGAATGTAATAAAATGAAAAAAATGGTTTGATTTTAATTTCATAATTTTCTGTCTATATATTTATAAACCACGGATCCAATTGCTGTAAAAATTTGGGAAATTGCTAGGTATATCCTCGAACAGGTTTTCTTATATTTAACTGAGAACAAATAATAGGGGTTCTCACCCCGAAGAATTTTTACTTTTTGGGTCAGGTTTTATTTTTTAATTTTTTTTATAATGCGTATATAAATACACATAACCCTACATATTCACCTTTTCATGACAAACCTCCTATTTAGTAAGAATTTTAATAGCAATCATATCATTTTTCATATCGATTCCTGAATATATATATATATATATATATATATATATATATATATATATATATGATTTAGTAGTTAATTTTGATGTTGAAATATATGAGTGAGTTCTTGAGGGCGATACATCAAACAAAGAAAAGCCAAAGATTTATAAAATAATCTTTATTTCCAAACGTTTCGACATTCAATTTAATGTCATCATCAGTGGATATTACGTTGGTTAGTTACATATAGAGAAGTGTACACAGCACTAGAGATTTGGCACTAACATTTATACAACTAACTTGTCAGCACTATGCATTTTCACCACCCTACTTGGTGGTGACTTTTATACATGCCTCGGTACTAGCAAAGTACAGAAGTCGTGGCAGAAATTACATAATTCTACTTACATTTTTGTTCAATAAAACTATCATTTTTCTGTTTACATCATACAAAAAAATTATATAAAAAAATGCATAGTGCTGACAAGTTAGTTGTATAAATGTTAGTGCCAAATCTCTAGTGCTGTGTACACTTCTCTATATGTAACTAACCAACGTAATATCCACTGATGATGACATTAAATTGAATGTCGAAACGTTTGAAAATAAAGATTATTTTATAAATCTTTGGCTTTTCTTTGTTTGATGTATCGCCCTCAAGAACTCACTCATATATATATATATATATTATATGTATATATATATATATATATATATATATATTTTACATGCCTCAATATTAATTATTATAATCAGAAATTAAACCCCCATGTTTAAATATTCTTACCTTTTCTTTGTTTCAGTGGCTCTTCTGTCGGAATGAACAATAATGCTGTGCAGCAACAACAGCAATTGTCCCAACAACCAAAAATCCAGAGCAGCCCGCAGCAGAATCAAACGCAGCAGCAGCAACAACAACATGCGCGACAAAAATCACCGCTGCTGCTCAAAAGGGAAAACTCAAACCAAGAGATGCCGATGCAGCAGGACTCCATCCCGTCGCCTACGTCAAATCTTAAAGTCGAGGTAAGTCAATCATCATTTGTTTATTTGTGTAATGAATAAAATATAAATCCAGGCTTTTAGCAGCGAAGCAGGTGCTACCGGTCTCCTCTGTCCTCTCGCATGAGTTAGAAGGAACGATATGTCAAGAAGCTATTTTTTGCTATTCGTACGAGCATTTTACATAGTATTGTCTTCTAAAACATAACATCAAAATGGCACAAATGTTACCATATATATAATGTAACAATGTTACCATAAGTGCAACTACCTGTTACCACTTGTGGTAACATAAGTGTGAAGTTCAATTAAAATTATATTCTGACGTTCGCGCCATTTTTATGTTTTTAATGTTTTAGAAGCTAATGTTGTGTGAAGCACTTGATCGAACAGCAAAGTTATAGCTTCTTATAATGTTCAGTTACAAGTATTCTTTATTAATTGTGGGTTGATAGTATTTGAAGATGATTTTCTTTTATCTCTTGTTGTACTTATGGGTGTAATACCATGCACAATATTTTTTATATAATTTATATTATAAATATCAAATATAGTTTTCTTTATGTTTTAGTCTGCTGTGAGTTCACCCAATTCGAATTCACAACAAGGGTCTACAAACAACACATCCTTAAACAACAATACGATAAATAATAACAGTGGAATCCAAGAGGGTACTGTCGGAGAGCAACCAGATCCCGACTTCATCAAAATGTTCGTCGGACAGGTGCCTAGGTAATTACTAATTCATTATTTATCTTTAATGTAAACATCTTATTTTTTCATCGAATCGAACAACTTTGGATATTGATATAGATTACTCATTTCAAGACCGCCATCTAGTTATAAAATTTATTATTTAAAAAATCTCCTTCGTTAGCTATTTATTTATTATTTATTATACATGTTGTTAAGCGGACTTTACTTTTTGAAGTGAAAAATTAGTTCCATCAAAACACTCCGCTACCCCCTCTACCAGGGTTAGCAACCATTCTGTGTAAAAGCTCAATGTCATGAACATTGTCACCTTCATGGCCAATATAATAGAACGAAAATGCCGTCCGAACATAGTTGTGATTGATACAAAATTTTAATAACATTTTAAAAAATCATATACATAAAATTAATGTACATAGTTTTATTATGTTCTGCAAAATGAGATTGTATAAATTATAATTATTGCTATAGTATGAACTGATGATAATGTCATTGGTACAAACCTTATAATGTGATGAAATAATTTATATAAAGAAGTCACTGAACAAAATGACCATGTTGCATGTTTCATATTTTTTCATCATATTTGATTTTATTAGGCAGATTTCAGACATTCCATTTAAAAACCAAATATCAAAACTTGTAATGTACGAATATTTCGAATTCCAGGTCTATGGATGAGAATGATCTGCGCACAATGTTCGAGGAATTCGGCAGAGTACATCAGATCAATGTACTACGTGACAAAATGACGGGGACCAGCAAAGGTAGGATTTTTTTACTTTTATACACATACCCAATCATGAATTTTCAATGACCTGTTCGAAATGTTTTGCGACACCAAAATAAATATCAATAGTACATATATAATTGCGAGTAAAATTTATACCTTATGGCTTACTAAACTATACAAAAATCCATATAGTGACGAAAGCTACTTTGATAATACTTTCATGATAATTTAGTCAATCAAATATAAATAATTTGAGATTTTTAATAATGATATTTATATTAGAGTGTTAATTTCCCTAATTGGTGAAATTGCAACGTTTGCGAATATGTCCATTTTCAGTAGAGATCAAATATTTCTGTTTAGCATCAAATGTGCTTGACACTTCATAAAGGTTTTTGCATTAATTTCCACTCATTTACTCTGAAGTACTTATACACAGTTTGGGGTTTTATAATTGCATATATATTCTCTCTCGACTTCCAAACCTTGTGTACAAATACAAGCATGCACATGACTAATTGCTAATTTAATTGCAAATTGCGTTAATCATAGAACATTTACATTCACTAGTTCCACCAGGAATATATATTTTGGAAATTTATTCTAGGTATTCGTTAGGCAGCTGTTTACAAAAAGTGATATAATTATGTGAAGATATCCTTGATGATTTGCCTCGAATGGCTCATTATGCAATAAAATGATAATTACCAGGTCTTGCAGAATTTCTTGCATAGGGAGACTGTTTATAGGGTAAATGGCTTTATAGTAAGCTTTCCATAGTTCGAGGAATGTTTTTTTTGTTGGAACTTCTTAGCTTCCTGAAATTATTAATGATATTATAAGATATTTACTAGGGCAAAATCGTTTTTATTTTCAAACCCAATCAATTATATATATTCTACGTATAATTCTACGTATATTACACGTATAATAGCTTATATTTCCTTCATTAGTCCGATCAGTTTAATATTTTTGTTTAATTAATAAATGTTTTATTATTATGGCAATGATTGGCCTTACCTTATGCGAAGAGATGCTAATTAACAATTTTAATTCGTAAATATTTAATTTAATTTTTAAATATTTAAAATAATTTTTAAATTATATTTACATTCATCAACTTCAATTTTCAATAAATTTAATATTAACTTTATCGAAAATGTTCTCCACCTTTCATATTTAATTGTTGTTGGCTGAGGCGAGGTCGTTGGCGAAGATTAATATAGTATGATCTTCTTTCATCTGTTTTATTTTTATTTTATATGTTTGCACAGAAGCCTTGTTCATCTTTATTGATTTTTTTCTAGTTATAAGACTCAACATTGTTAATTTTCTTTAACCCAACCCCATAGTTTACCATTGTAAAATGCATAGTTTTTACCATTGTAAAAAACGCAATTTTAATTTAGTTTAAATAACATATTATTTAAATTTTGAAATATATTGATACTTGACACTAACTATACTAAAAATGTATTCCTTTTATTTATTACACCAAATCTGATTTTCTCATCGTTGACTGAAACTTTCCCATCAAAATCCTAAGTCAAAAAAATATTCAAGATATCCATGCCATCTTTTCAATATCGCAATAAGTTTAATATCATACCCGTTATATCCTTTCAAACGACCTCCATGCTCGAGGATTCCATCGATATTCTCAAATGCCGTCGACTTATACATGATTATGCGAAGGGGGGACTTTGGGTATTATTTTTTTGCTGCCACACATTTTTATTTCACCGGTCGAATAAAAATAAAAAAGTGTACGAATCACACAACTTTTCAAGGATAATCCCCAAAGAAAATATGAAACCGGCTCGCGAGAGGAAAAAACCTTTTAACTATAAATTGGGGGACATAGTACATAAAATCCACGGGCGATCGGACTATAGGATATGAATGCCGTGAAATATCATATTATTGATTAAAGGATTTACCTCGTAAATATGCTTTCGAGAATGACTTTCTTGAGCACGAGATATTTATACGCGTTTTCTTGGATTTTTATTTATCTCGAGTAGTTTTCAAATATATGGTCGCATGTTCTTTCATCTTTTAGTATATGCACATTGCATTAATATAGAGCACGACTTACCCTCTTTATTGCCGATATAATAAAAGAAATTACATTTGAATTATTATGATGTTATTGAATTGTTTTTTATTCGTATTGTGATGTTTTATTGAGGAAATGTATGCAGAGTTAGAATGCGATTGAGTCACTAAACTTTATCATTTTTTGTGCTATTTGAGAGATTTTGGATAAAAGAAACTACATGTTTCTATTGCGATCAATGTACAGATTTAATGAATTATGTAATGGCATCTTCATTGTAATTAAGCGTTAAAAAATCAACGATTAACATACGATTAATCAAGTTTCTGTAAAATGTTTTCAGTGATTTCGGAATATACAAGAATTTCATTTCTAACTTGAAGTAATCATTTTTTGTCAATTATTTGACATAAGTACATAGGCAAATAAATAGGTACGAATTTTTGTTCGTTTTTCAAAGAACTAAATAACAGTTCTGACTTTTCATCTAAGCAACTCCGTTATCCACTTTCAAAAAGCCTCATCATCATTAGTATTTTATAAATTCAAGAAATTTTGAAAAAATCTGAATTAAAAGTAATCAGATGGTGTAAGCTGTAAAGTCAGGACTATATGATGGATTTTTTATCTTTGAGTGAAAAATCACCAGAATGAAATTTGGCAAATGAATTTTGACACAGTTGTTTTTCAAATATTCGTCACCAAAAACAGTTACTTTTTGTGAGGTTATAATGCATTTTATCTTTGCAGATATTAAAAAGTGAGCTATGACAAGAATTTTCGATTTCATTTTCCATCTTTCAAGAAACCTCAGCCAAAACACTAAGTTCGAATCATTTTTTAACTTTCCGTAGGGTAATTATAGTAATGGGCCGCATTTTTTCGTTCATGTTTTCGGGCGCACGGATCAACCGATTTGAATGGTTCAAAAAACATTCGACTCCAATTGTTAGGGAGATGTGCTGACTAGTTTTGGCAAAGGCAGGTCCAGCCGTTAGGGAGATAAAGAGCAAAGAGTGCAGATAATAGAAATTGAATTTTTGAGAGAACCGAGCATCTGATTTGAATAATCTAAAAAAAAAACATTTCAATTTTATAACAGTGCTGACAGATACAAGATTATATGGTGCTCTTTATACTTACATCAAATCTAATAATATAAAACTATAAATGAAATATACATAAAACAATGATATATACGTAAGGCTAGACTTTAAGAGGTAGTGTAGATATCATGTAATTTAGTATATGGCTAATGTACAAGTTTATAAAGCCAATAAATCATAAATAAAAAAAAATGATTGGTAGAAGTGGTTATTAGTTTTTAGCAAAGTAGGCCTAGCCATTTCGAAGATACAGAGCTGTTGTACAAAAGCTGTTGAGTATTTGAGATAAATAAGCATCCGAATTGAATAATTCAAAAAACTTTCTGCTTGTGTTTTCAAAACAATTGCTTTCGGGGAAAAAATTCATTTCAATTTTTATTTGTATATCGAAAATAATTCACATTTCAATTTTAATTCTGGCTAAAGTTTTCAAGCTTACTTTAAATAAACATTTTTGACTTTTCATTTCAGTTTATATAATTCCTATAAATATTAGATAATGCTACAGTATTCATAATAATCTACTTGAAAACATTTAATATTCCTCGAACATTTGGTTACGGTGTGAGAAGTTCCAGCAATTTACTTTAGGGCACGATGCCATAGATCTCTAGTTTTTCATTCTGATTATCTCGGAAGAATTCCTGTACCCCTCTCCTCTCCTCACATTTTATTACACGGTACTATTTTTTATAAAAATAATTTTTATTTTCCAAAGTGTTTTAATTATGTATCCCATAAAAGCTTTTAGTATTCATTTTATTTTTCTTTATTTCCGCATTATGGTGTATTTTAATTTACTACTTGCCATAATTCACATTCAAAATTAGTCCATAAAATATCTATTATCGCCATTATGCGTTTGCTGCCAAGTCGTTTGCATATAATGCGCAGAGCCATCATTATTTCGTCTTTCATTCGAAACCACAAAAAAGAATTCTATACGAAAAAGATTATCATGCAAATTCTATATCATCTAGTTATATCCATTTTAAAGGAGACTCACGTTTCGTGCTTTTCGATTTCTATTGCCTAACAATTGGCTTTACGATTACTGATAACGTATAATATGATCGTTTCATACGTTTGTGTGTAGGTTCTAGGGTAACATCATCCATGGCCTTATACTTCTACAAACGAATTTATGTATATATTCTAGATCTATGTATATCCCACATATAGGTCGATATAAAAAAATTACGACATAAAGTGACCCGTCATAAATATTACCCCAGGAAACTTCTTGCTTATATAAGCACTTGGCCTCCGTATTGCTTTATGTATTTATGTTGGGATATACGAGTATGTATATCCGTGCACGTACTTTGTACGCAATGAATTTTTCATAAACGTGTGTTTTTGATTTTCTGGATACTACTTTTGCTATTGTTGTATGTTATTTATTCATCTTTTATTGCTATTTTATTTTCATTAATTTTGAAACAGTAGATGAAACTGTGTACGGTACCGTCCACAACCCCAGGACGGCTGTGACAGGCGTAAGAATAGGTTAAAAAACATTAGGTGTAAATACCATAATAGTTAGTAACTACTTCTGTTAAAATATATAACAAAAAAGTTTTTTTTAATCAAAGTTAATGTAATATTTTTTAACTTCCCGTAGGGTAAGTTATTGTAATCGTCCAAAAATCGAAATTGAAATTTTTTCACATTTTGAAGGTTTCTGAACATTTTGGCATACCTCAGAAAAAATGGATGTGTGTGTGTGTGTATGCATGTATGAGTACAATTTTTCGTCGAGGTTTTCGGGCGCACGGATCACTCGACTTGAATGGTTCAAAAAAACATTCGATTCCTTTCGATAGGAGATGTGCTGATTAGTTTTTGGCAAAGGCAGGTCCAGGTGTTTCGAAGATACAGAGTAAAGAATGCAGTAAATAAAAATCGAGGTTTTGAGAGATCGGAGCATCGGATTTGAATGATCCAAAAAACATTCAATTCGTAATGATTGGGGAGAAGTAGTGATTAGTTTTTGGCAAAGGCAGGTCCAGCGGTTTTGGAGATACAGAGCTAAATATGCAAAAAATGGCAGTTTTTGAGAGAACTAAGCGTCCGATTTCAATGATTCAAAAAACTTTCTACTTGTTTTAACAAAATAATTACTTTTGGAAAAAGAAAATTTTGTTTCAATTTTTTTATCTACATAAATTTTTTTTGTATATCGAAAATTCAGATTTCAATTGTAATTCTGACTTAAATTCTAATATACTTTAAACAAATATTTTCAACTCTGCAATTCAGTTTATATAATTCTTATAAATATTAGACAATGTTACAGTATTTATTTATAATAATCTATTTTAAAACATTTAATATTCCTCGAACATTTCGTTACGGTACGGGAAGTTCCAGCAATTTGCCTTGAGGCACGATGCCATACACCACTAGTTTTCTTGTATTGAATTTTTCTTTTTCTCTTTCCTTTGTCTTAGTTCCCTTGTATTTTGTCCTAGTTAAATTAGGATTTTCTTCATCTTCATCCTAACAGGAAAAGACCACCAATAACCACATGTTTGATTCTTATAACAATCATGCAATTATTCTTATATTTGCAGTTTTATTTTTCCCTGTTTCATTATCAAAATTGAATTTCAATACTAAATTAAATCTGTCCGATGCATTTTATCCGCTTTATTAATTTTATGTACAATATTCAAAAATATACGAAAAAGTGTTCAAATTTACATTACACCACGGAAGTAATCTCGACGCTTGCATATTAATCAGGCATTTGTTATCATTTTACCGATATCGCCTCAGAGGCCCTTGCGGATTATTATTTTAATTAATTTTTTTCTCGACATCGTAAAAATGTAATTTATCTTATATTGGATCATTAATTTTCAGGCTTTGTTTACATCCAATACAATTTATTTTTATTTACTTGTTTCCAATTTAGAATTAATTTTTCTTTCATTATATTCATAAGCCATTTGTGTTTTGCTTGGAATTGTTTTAAACATAAATTACACTTTGAGATTTATTTCAGCAAAAATAAGTTATGATTGTAATCGTTTTATAATCTGTGCATTAAAAGTTCCATTGTGATAGTATTAACCCTTTCATCCATTAGTAGGTCTATTGAATGGACCAGAACGATATATTTTAAGATCTTTCTATCATTATCAATAAAAATGTGTCGAAAAAATGAAAATTGCGCTTCTAATAAACTAAAAATTATAATACCATTAGTTTTACTCATAGTGATCAATCTTGAAGATCAGTACAAAACAATGCAAATTTCATTTATGAACGACACACATATACACGGGTAATTAAGTGGATGTCGTCCATGGACGACATTTGTAGCGAAAAGGTTAAATACCGCGAGGGTTGTACCAAATCGTGAATACTTTTCATTCATAAATGATTTTCACAAAACAATCTTGAACAACACTCATAACTATGTTTTTATAACATTTTGTAATGAACATACTTTAACCTAGTGTGTCCAAAAAGCTATCCAGTGGTTGACCATCCTCTTTCTCATGTAATTGTGCTAAATATATATTTCTCATTTATGCTGGGTAGTCTACCTTATGTCTACCATTTAGTATAGGAAATCTTAATTCGTGCGGCCAAATTAGTTCGAAAACATTTTAATGTTCACATATGTACTATACAATTAAAATTACTATCCCTATTAATCAAAATGAAATGGAGCACCTCTTATTTTCATACTATTTTCTGTATAACAGTTACATGGATAACGAGGTTACTGGCATGTGCGTCCTTATATCATTTCCACACCCTATTTATGATGCATTGTGTAATGGGAGTATGATTGTTCCTAACAATGGCAATTACTTCTACACTTGCATCGCGTGGATTTCAAAGCATTTTCTTTTAGTTCAGCGGAAAAATCCATTTTCATTTTCTGTCGACGCCGCAAACCTTGTTATGTTAATTCCATTTCCTAAGAATACAACCCACATATATGTTTTTTTCTTCGTGCTTATGCTATTTTCTTACACACCTATGTTCTTGGTGAGGCATGTATGTGATATATACATGATGTATGAGCGCATAGAGATGCGTTAAATTGGACCTTGAATTGGATTTTTGTGGTACTAAAAGGAATATTTGTATTCGTATTAATTTATGACATGGATCTATCTTTGTAAGTACTCGTACACGTGACTTTCTTCATAGAGCATGTAGGAAAAGACTTTTTTTTTTAATTTCATTTAATAAACATTGGTACGGAAGCCAAGTAAATTTAAACAAAATTTGTATTTATTATTAAAATCTCTAAAATATCTGATATTTTGATGTTCATATGTCTAATGATTACACTTTTGACCGCCAAATGGCATTTGCTCAACATGTACTTTTTTCCATTCGATCTCTGAAACCGCTAACCCTGACTTTCCAAAAATTTTATTTAGTTTTCATTTCGTTAATATAAATAAAATATTTGTTTTAGTTAATTCAAATCGGACCCTCCGTTATCTCAAAAACTGAATTATCAACTTATGGACCTGCCTTTGCCAAAACTAATCAGAACGTCCCCCCCCCCATCAATACGAATCGTCTTTTAATTATTGAAATCGGTTGATCAGTGTTCACTATATCTAAAGTTTGTATCCGCACATACACACACATCACACTCTTTCATTTTTTCTAAGTTCGAACATTCTAAAATGTTAATTCAGAAACCTTCGAAACGTAAAAGTACATACAAAATTTTTGTTTTTTATCTTTTGTGATTGCTGTAAGTAACTTATCTTACGGGAAGTTAATAATTTAGAGTCCATGGAGAGAATATATAATATAGTGTTTCATTTGAACGATGTAACTTAATTCTGTTCAATTATCTTTTCGTTCTACTGAATTGCATAAAAAAACTCGAAAAAATGAATAGTATATAAAAGTATAACTGAATAATTATAGTAAATAATTTTAGTCAAAAACTGCTTTGAATCACTAGAAATTTACTATTAAAATAAATTTTCTTCATAAAAGCTCGAAACTAGTATTCGAAAATCAGTTTTATAACATTTTTACACGTTTTACATTTTATTTGTGTCATTAACGATTTAATTTGAATCAGCAATAGCGTGACATTAGAATGAGAAAATTCTATAACATACCGAAAATGAAGTAATTAATATTAGTACACTTTGATTTAATTTTAATTTAATTCAATTTCTGTTAATATTAGTATTACAAAAAATTAAACACAGTATATTCTGCACATATTTTTACTGTTTATTACATTTTAACGAAGTTGCATCACTTGTCACCTTAATCAAGAAAATTCTTTATCATGTATCTTTTATATTTTTCATAAAATATTCTTATACAAAAAGCAAAAAATCGTGTAGAAATTGTTTCATAATGATCAATTTATCAAATATTAATATATTACGTATTACAAAGGGTATCTTTCCTTTATTCATTTTTTCCTAGACGATACCGTAACAGAAGTTAATAATCAATACTCTCTGTATTATTTATTTGCGCGCGTATACTTTCGCCTTTATGAATAAATGAAACTTTACAAATTAGAGCAGCTGTAGTATTGAATTTTCATTTTTTTCCTCGGTTCTAATAGAAAATTCAATCACGCTACTTATATGTATTCATGAACCGATCCAACTTAACTTTTTTTATTGCTCAAAAGCTTTCCGTATTTCCGCTTTTTCACTCTGATATCCGAAACAAAACTACAGAGCTTTTGAGCTTTGTGCTTTCGCTAAAAAGATTTTTAATTAAACCCAGAAAATTAATTTTACAGTGCTTTGGTGACATGTTCTGTTAGCTTTGCAACAGGTGTGTATTGGTATATCCTATCAGAGGACTATAGATAGGAATATATATATATATATATATATATATATATATATATATATAATATCTGCATAAACAAGAAATGTTTTAAAGGAAGTTTACATACATTTAGTTTATTAAGGTAGTATCCTTCGTCAGCAATTGCTCGTACTGATTATATTAATAACACTGAGGACTTTCTACTTTGTATTGCACAAAAACTTGATGACTTATTTCACCAAAATATATTTTTCAAATTCCATAAAAATTGAAAAATAGACGTGGAGAACACTATAAAAAATGCGAAACTGTTTAAATGTGATTTTTTGAGTAGACACTGCAGCATACTCACTCGTAGGAAGTGTATCAAGCATACCAGACTAGGTCTCTTGTCTGGGTATGCCGGGATCAACACCGTCTGGGTATATTATCGACTGAAACCCCCCTTTATCTCTTGCTCCTTATTCTCATGGAATCCTACGTTAGGTATAACTCCATGGGGGGAGGCTCTAGAATTCTATATTTTTCATCGCAAGATAGACATATGTACAACTATATATCTATATATTATATCTAATTATAATTAAATATTCGGCTCTGGGGTTGATCCGCGATTTTGCATTCGGGGTTCTATAATTAAGTTCGAAAAAAGAAATTTCTGTATATGTTCACAACGTACTCGCATCACATAATGAAACTTTATATTACCCGTCATAGTTCTGTACGTATTATGAGCTTCAGGTTTATGAAATTAATTAATATTATAATGAATCGGTTTATAATTACATGCCGTCATGAACACATACACTTCTGCGTATATTCGAATACATAAATTAGCACAGGCGTCTGTAATATATAAATATTCGATATTTTAATGAATTTGGTTTTTTAAAGTTTGTTGTGTTGTTCGGTGCCATCATATTTTCGTGAAGCTGAGCTTTGAAAAAAAGTCCAATATTTCTTGTATACATCAATAAGGCCGTATTTTATATTTGGATATTAAAATTTTCAATAATTTGTTGTTGAAATATGGACTTATTATTTCCATAATCTAATACATGGTCTGTTCAAAAAGTACCCGGAATTACTAATAATTAAATTTCGCGGGTCTGGAGTGTCTGATTGTCAAAATTTTTTTTTATTGTGTTGGTATACATGCCCCTAAAGTATGATGAAATTTTCAGCTATATTCACTGTTTACTTTGTCTGTGGTAGTCGCTAAGGTTCGACGTGTTTTTCTGAGCTCGGCGATTTTTACAATGGAAGAATTAAAAAAGTCAAAGAATTTGTATTAAATTTTGCGTAAAAAATGAAATAAAGTGTTGCAAAGTGCAAAAATTCACCAGATATGGCTCCGTGTGACTTTTTCCTATTCCCAAAGTTGAAGAGACCCATGAAAGGACGGCCGTTTTCCTCGATTGAAGAAAATCGCCGAGAGTGCTCAAGGACATATCAAAAAGTGAATATCAAGGGTGCTTCGAAAATTGGAAAAAACGCTGGCATAAGTGTATTATATCTGGGGGGGACTACTTTGAAGGAGACCACATTAATGTAGACGAATTAATAAATATTTTTTTGAAAAAACGAAAATTACGAAAACTTTTTGAACAGACATGTTAAATTGCAGATTACAGAAATACTGAAGTCCGCATTTTAATTATGAATTGTTCAAAATGTTAATATTCAAATATGAATACTCTTATGGACGACTTATTGGGTGATGTGTTAAATAAATTTCTATCAAATCATTGAAAATTGTTTGGTGAACTGGTGATCCTGGAACTATCGAACAATAATCTATATCATCCTTTATCTTCATATTCACAGCGAATATTAACATACTTTTAACATTTGTATTAGTAAACATTTTTTTTAGATATTTTTCAACAATTTCTGTCGCTGAACTCTATTTTTTCTCAATGATTTAATTTTTCCTATTTGGCCTTTGATAACATAATGCAGGTTTTTTGAAATTTGGGCGCCATCAACTCATTTTTGTCTTAAAATCGAATTTATTGAAGATTGAAGCCCTTTTTTCACCATCTAGTGATAATAATAAATCTGGGAATTTTGAGAAAAATGAAGAAAACTGAGCTTAAGAAATTTTGAATCTTGGTGGATAATAAACAGCAGAAACACAAAAATTACAAATAAGTGATAGATTTTTTTTTATATATCCTGTTCATTAATAGATATTACTTAGTGTTCTTTTTAACCATATAAAATAATTAAGTATATTATAAGCTGAATATCGACTACAAATTTGTATTGATAACCACGTGTCGTGTCAAACTTTTTTTTTCAAAAATCTGTTTTCAAATTATGTGGTACACCTCGATTAAAATTTTTGATTATCAATTACATGAAGTCATTAATTATTACTTTTGTGTTCTAAATTACTAATTAAGATATTTAATAAGGCTTTTGACTGACCATCGTCTTCTAAATATTTTTGTGTTTTTTGCTTAGATTTCTTGCATATTATTATTTTAATACATTCATATTTTTGAAATATTAGAGTTATTATCAACTATGAAACTTACGGCATTTCTTATGTATTTCTTCATTTTCTCGTTTTCTAAGGTAACATTTTTTCTCGGGCTCAAATACATAAATACTTTAGATGAACACCTGTCTGGCTAATTATGACCCCTGCTCACTCTTCGTTGCTTTCATAATTCACTTTTTCAAGATTGTGTACCATCTGTGGCTCTAGGAATTTTCTTTCATCTAAATTAATGTTTTTAATATCTCAACGTGTACAGACGATTCTGTGGTGTCGTGAATAGTGTTAACGAGTGAAATATATTTGTTTTGAAAGCAATAAGGGCTTTATTAACTGAAACCACTGAACTGAGATGATAGAGAGTGTTATATATTAGAAAGTATGAGAAAAATATTTTGTAGATTGGTACAGCGATTGCACTCTATAAGCTAAACAGTAAAAGATACGAAAAAAAATTATTTGGATAAAAGATGCAGATTAAAATTAGGAATAAAATGACATTTAAATCGTTTTTTCGAGAATTTCCAGTTTTATACTACTGATTCATTTAAGAGTACATAATATGAATATTTTATTCGTGTTTTCTTGATCTTAACTTGTCAACTTTTACCTTTATTTGTAGACTGAAAAGCAATAAAGTTGATTGCTACGTCTTTCTAGTAAACTTTCAGAAATTTTTCTTAGGGCACAACATCACTAGATTCAATCTTTCTTTTATTTGTTTTGATTTTGTAATATGTGTCTTACCTACTTCTCATCAATATCATTCTAAATTCGAAGTGGAGTAATAATTTCTTGACCACGACACGAAGATAACCATTGTGTGGTGTATTTTTATAGCGCATTGCTTTTTACGCGTGTTATGAACGTTTCACAAGAACAATGTTTGGTCTGTAAGTTTTTGTAATATATTTTTGATATACGGCCAGTTATCTTTTTGACCTGCGCTAGTTCGCTGTTAATAACCGTCGTAATAAATTTTATTTGCAGTTTCCACACACAGCAACATTTTTCTACTTGTATATATTTATATATGCATGTATATATGTATAAATGTTTTCGGAATTAAGCCTGTTTTCTGTAGCAGCACTGAATCCGTTTTTTACTAATTTTTTAACGAATGCTATACTTATATATTTTTAAATTAAATGAACTTAAAATTGGAAAATTGAATAGAAACTCGTTTATTTTTTATATCTTTATTTTTCGTATGATATAGGTGCATACCTATAAATGCACATAGACTATTTAGCTCTTATTTTGCTCTAAATATATCACTTAGAATCTCTGTTGCGAAAATATAAATTGAAGCATTATACTTTTTTCGAGCATTTTTATTTTTTATTGTAAAGCACATTAATGTGCCAATCTTGAACTCAATATACTTTTTACGCGAATAGGTCAAAATCCAATCCAATTTTTTCCTTTCTACTGCCTTCTCAGTGTTTTTTAAATTTTACTATTTTTTTTAGTGTTTCTTAAATTCAGTATTTACAGCCTTGATTTTATCATTATTATGGTCTAAATATTTATTATTTTGATATAAAAACATTCAATTTGTAATGATTGGTGATTAGTTTTTGGCAAAGGCAGGTTCAACCATTTTGAAGATACAGAGCTAAATGTACAAAAATGGCAGTTTTTGAGAGAACTAAACGTCGGATTTGAATGATTCAAAGAACTTTCTGCTTGCTTCAACAAAATAATTGCTTTTGGAAAAAAAATTTCCAATTTTTTTTTTTGTATATTGAAAATAATTCACATTTTAATTTTAATTTGGATTAAAGTTCTAATATACTTTAGATAAATAATTTCAACTTTGCAATTCAGTTTATATAAGACAATGTTACAGTATTTATAATAATCTATTTGAAAATATTTAATATATTCCTCGAATATTTTGTTACGGTACGGGAAGTTCCAGCAATTTGCCATGCATCTCACTAGTTTTATATCTATTTTGCCTTTGTTCGTTTGTTTGAAAACACGTTATTATTAATTCATCAATATACTATGTATATTTTTCGATTTCTTGTCATTTTATCAATAGTTTATCCTTTTCACCCCATAAGCTAAGTAAAAAGGCAAGCCAGGGGGCAAATTGATCAAATGTCTTAATTTAAATTTTAATGGACTTCCCAAAATAATAGCTACATTATTAAATCAATGCGAAATATGAATATCATGAGCACATTTTTTACAAGAATTACACAGTATATAACCTTGAGCTGGTATTTTGTCAGAAATATTCATCAGCTGAGTTGGAATATCTATTAATTTATTTATTTAAAAATTGATTTTTTTAACTTGTCTTGGGTAAAGTTTCAGTTTGACCTTTTTACCCCACACATATGTAATAGTTTTATTATAAAAGTTATGTAAAAAAGTGATGTAAAAAAATTACAATATATATTATAAAATAATTAAGTAATGTATACTTAAATATTATATTAAAGTTTCGTTAACTAAACAACAGTGCTCATAACCATAAAAAATAAATACGAAAAAAATAGTTTTTTTATGGATTTTCAAACATTGTCCTTTATCTCGTGGTAACAACGTCGTAAGAATCAAGGTGATGGCTGGTTATACATTTTTTGTCCTCTACTTTCAAATATTGTTGGTAAAATGTTCAACGCTTTCCTTGTTTTTGATATACTGGTGGTAGACTTTTTTACAGTTCTTTTGCAGATCTTTATGCCCTGCCCTACCCTTCTTAGTATCATGTTAATTAAATTAAATTTATAAAAAGTTCAAATTGCATAATATAAGAGTACATATGTAAACTCGCACATATACCCACATTATTTCATATACATGTGCCATACATCCTTTGTATATTATTGTAATCTGCAGAGCAAAAAATGAAACGGAACTCTCGTGAAAATATAAATTCCGACAACAAGAAAGCGCTCAGCCAACGCGAGAACAAAAGCACAGAACAAATTTGTACGAATGAATTAATTTCACGGACAGTTTAACGCATTCTGAATCTAAAAAAATATATATTTATGTTCGAGGAACGGTATAGAAGAATATTCCTACATAAAACTTGAATTATAAAGCGAAAAGTTTAAAATTGCAGACTTAATTATAAGGCACTTTTTTAGTAATAACATTGAAATTTGTGTATGTATACATTTGGACTTAGGATTCACGTAAATATCATCAAATTAAAAAAACTCATGGGATAAATTAAGTAGATTCAAATAAGACTTATTAGCTTCATTCACGAATTTAAAGCTCTGTAATTTACGTTCAGGTTCTAATTTCAGCATGTAATCTAGGCGTATTATAGCACCATTGCTTGGTTTTGTTTTAGATGCACGTCTTTTAGCTTATGGGAAATTATTTTTTAAATTTATTTATATTTGTATCAAAATTAAATTAGAAACTATATGACTCTATTTCAATAATAAATTTTTGCATCCTTTTTGGTATTTTAATTTAAATATAAATTTGTTGTCAAATATACAAGTTGATGCTTCGTAAGTTTTGGGTAAATTTCAGATCCATGTACATATTTGTTATTTTTTATCTTATATTTTTGCTGCATTATAATATAGTAAAATTATATTGAAAATGATAATATAGAAATATTTCGTAAAGTGACACAAATGGAATTGATGTAAAAATTGCGCTGTAATGTAGAAATTTGAATTGAAACTTTTTATACCGAAAAACTATTAAATATAATAGCGATATAAAGTTAAGGGCGAATTCATAAAATTAATTTGAAGTATGTATGTTGAATTTCTTAACGTTTCCTTTTATTGAAGTTATGCATAATTATTTGTGACACAGAACATGATCGTTTTATAATACATGTGGTTTGAATTTAACTTTGCTTTAAAGCTAGTATCTAACTCAATGATACAATCATTAATATTTAATTTGATTTCAATTTTCACTTCCAATTCAAATAAATACTTTTTCATTACGTCCAATTTTAAAATAACATCGTGCAGAGGGAAGTATTGGGAGTGAAGCATAAATCTTTGTCTTACCCCGAAAAGTTTTCTACGATTGACGATAAATTGTTCTGCGTGGGTTGCTACAAAAAATCTATTTCTCTGTACTGCTCAATATTGCCACCCTTTGCGGACAGGGGTCGACAATACTGACTCACCGGTATATATATATATATATATATATATATATATATATATACTGGCCCAGCAAACGTTGTTTAGCCATAAAAATATTTTAGAAAATTTTGATATGAAAACTAACTACGTTCTGAATGTAGATATACGTGGGATGTATGTGAAAGGGGCTGCAAATACAAATAAATTGATGGTTTTAAACACTGCAATACAATTCACATATGAATATCCCTGTGCCGTGACATATTTATAGTGATTGCAAGTCCAGGTTAATTTCATTGCACATTTTGATATTCAAGGTTTTGATTTATTATTACCACGCTTTTTATTAATTCATTAATTTTTTAATTACAGAGCAAAATCCGAACATTTGTTTTTCATTTTATTCATTTTCACATTTTAATTATGTTTTGCAGCGAATCCAGTGAAATTTCAATTACTTCGGAAAAATTTACAGCTTTGCCAAGATTGCATGATATCTAGTTTTTGTCTTGAAAACTGTTTTATCTTCAGATTTTATTATTCAAATTTTGCAGTTTTTGCTCAAATTGCCCTTTTCTGTAAGCTATTCAAAAACTATGTGCTTTAGGTGCAAATGGGGAAGTATTTGTACAAAGGGATAATCTTGCGAATCAATGATTATGCAAGAATCGATCAGTAATTTGATGCATCTAATTTTTTCGGCGGTAACCCTTACGTTGCTAATATCTAAAAATTATAATAAATTCTGAAAAATTTCGGTCGAAAAACAATGAAAAATGAAAAAAGACTATAACTAGTTTAGTTATCGAGCTACATGAAAATTGATTGGGCTACTAAAATGACTATTATATACTTTGACTTCCCTTCTAACATGCTGCAGTAGTCGCCTACAAGGATTTTGTCTCGATCACTTAAAGGGGAGTAATGCGGCAATTCGTGTCGGACTGAATTAATCATACAAAGATTGTTATAACAAGTAGACTTTTATAAATGATTATCTTTTAAGTATAGATTTATACTTTTGCAGAAAGTTTATATTTAATAAATACATTTTCACATTGGTGACCCTCACGTGATTGAATATCTTCTTGCAAACAATCTACCACAAATAGGACACTCATATTTTGAAGGTTCTTGTGTAAAATCTGTACTTTATTTTAATTTTTGTACTAATAATCACTATCTTCAAACTGTTTACTGCAGTAGCTTGTAAAGAGTTTGGCTCGAGCACTTAAGGGGGAGTAATGTGGAAACTCGAGTCAGTCTTATATATAAATCGTACAAACAAAATACTGCCATGTAGACATGTAAATGTCGAATGTAATATGTCGAATATGTAAATATAAAAAGTTTATACTTAATAAATTTCTACAAATTTATAAATTTATTAAAATTAATTGGTAATTTTTCTAAATTACATCGGAGAACATTATTGAAAGTTTTTATTTTTATTTAGTTCGGAATGTGTTTCACCTTCATCTATCAACAAGACAGTCAATAATTCCATCAATGCTTTACCTTTAAAGTGTCATTGATTTATCATCACGTTTGAGCCCCTGCAATACTGGAGTACTCTCAATGCCGGGTATATAACACTACCTTTTCCAGTGTGTATCTTGTATTGCCGGCACGTACTGCGAATCAATTTAATACATTGGATATTGTACGCTCGTTTCTAGTACCTACCTCCTACCTGCATTTTTTTACCTACCCTGCTGTGTGTGACGCGAGCAAGAGAACTGAAAAAGAAAAGAACACTTTGCCTCGGCAAAGTCAAGATTTATTCGATGTTAAACTTTTATAGTGGATTGAGCGTGTTCCAATACGCTCAGAGGTGGAAATTAGTTATATTATAATTAATTATACGATACCTGCTGCTGCTAACAGTCATCGATTGAGATTTTGGTTGATAAATTTTCGAAACTTGCAATATAGATATAGAATTTGGTTAAACCGTCATTGAATCTTATAAAATTTTCAATTTATTTCAAAATAGTTCTAGTATTTTATGTTCTGTTGATACTATTGTGTGAGCGACACCTGAATTTCAAACTCGTTAATGTTCATAATTAATTATAACTGAAATTCGTAGGAATTTTTAAATAATTCTAACACATTATGATGTCGCTCATAACTGAAGATCTTACTGAAAGTTTTCTATGAAGTTGAGGTTAAGTGAATTTATGCAATCAAATACATGACATCTCAATTTTGCTCTACTCCGTGTGTATTTAAATAATGAAAATATACTCGATTTCACTTTTTTCCATGATGTGTGAGGGTTCTCATGAACTTGCCAACGAGTACAGCACCTTATTTTTATTATATATGGAATTTAGATTATATATATATATATATATATATATATATATATATATATATCTTTTTTTTAATTCGACGGTTGGACTGCAAAATATTACAAATATGTATCAACGTCGACAAAACTATCATATATATATATCCTATGTCTATTCAAGAAATATAAGTATCACTTGTCAAAACTTAGGGCAAACTTCAACTCGATGGGACGCTCTACAAAACTACTCGAGACATCGAGTATTTAACAGACAGTATTTTCAGTAAGAATCTGCGTTTAGCAGATAAAAAGTAACAATTTTTTAAAAACTTTTTTGGTTCATAATAAATTGCTAAATTTAATTTAAAAATATCTGTGGTTTTTGAAAATATTGAACTCCAATAAAAAAAAACTAATGTTGTGGAAAATGTTTCACATGGACTCTCTGGAATCTCTGGAATCTCTGGAATCTCTTTTCGAGAGACCTCAAGTTAATTATTTACTAGTATTTATTGAATGTGATAGATAATTGATATAACAATTTGTAAAGACATTTGCGATATTTTATCATATGACTGTGGAGCACATGTTTTACATGTTTAACACTTTAGACTAGTTTAAAAATGTTTTACACTTAGATTGATTTTTATAAAAAGAGATTACATTGATTCGGTGAAAGTTGATTTTTCATTATTATATATTTATTGAACTTATTATTTTTGTATTCTATTTATATTTTGATTCGAGTGCATATTCAATTCAAAATACAAATTTGTAAAGAAAATCCATTCGTACTAGTTGTGAATTTGTCTAAAAAATAAGAGAATAAGTCAAAACAAATACAAAAAATATTAAAAAATTAAAACAAATGTAATCAATTATACAAAATTGGCTTGAGAACAACATAAAATCGTAGTTTCAAGCTTTGAATTACTAATTTCCACAATCACAATCCCTTTAGCTCTTTCGAATCATGGTATTATTAATATTGGTTTAATAAGTTTTCATAGTTTAAATAGCTCACATTGTTTACAGAGTAGCTTCAGAAGCCTTCAGAAATACAGTTAATATAGTACAATTTCAAAAAATTCATAATATATGGAACCGATTCTGTCGAATAACAAACCAATGTTATGGCAAGGATATGTTATGAAGACCTGTCCCATACTAAATATTGACAAAAGCTTGTGGTTGTTATGCAGTCAGGCGTTTTATCATGTTGTCATTAGAAATCGTAACCTAGAAACCGCACAATGTCAAAAAAATATTTAAGATAACAGGGTCTTTCTGACACAGTTGCAGTTTATGTGTAAAACGCCTGCATGCACAGCAAATACATGACATTTTGGCAGTATTCAGTATGATTCAATAGCATAATGTATGAAAGTTGGTGCGTAACAGGCCTTGCTATAACATTTTTTCTTTATGCGGCTGAAAAGGTCCCATATTTTTTTTACTAAAAATAATAATTCGAAGAACAAACTTCTTTAAATTATTTAAAGTCAGTCTTTTACTTAGAGACTGATCTTGGTCTGAAGAAATTCTGAGTAGTCATAACTTCATATGCCTATTCATCGATATTGTAAAAAAAACTAGTTTCTTAATTAAACTTGAATATTAACCCTTTCCACTGGATGCCGCCGCTTCGACGACAAAATGCACTCGAATCTCGCAATTCGCGAGTGGAAAGGGTTAATTAGTGTTTTATTTTCTAATTAATCATTTTTAAATTCAATAGTTTTTTTTATTAATAGCATAATTTTCAATCCATTTATAGCATTTTCCATTACTCTGGTATGACTCTGGTCATACCGTATGACTCATACCTGTTCCAAAAAAATGCAGTTTATTATTTATTTGTAAGGTATTATTTAGTTATAATCTAAATCACGTATATAGTTTTTTTTTTTTCGCGTTTCCTACTTTTATGATAACTTTAATTTTCTGTCTCTTGACACATTTTAAAACTTTTTACTCCGTGTGTGTTTTACTGTTTTTGATGCGAAGAATCGAGCGTGTCACATCCCGGAGGCTTTATGCTCGCCGCCTGGCCTGCGTGGCGCGGGTCTGTATATGTGCGATGCGTACTTGCTCTCTGTATATATTTTTTTCTTTCAACCCCTAAGTGATTCCGGCGTGACGCATTTTTCTTGTAATCTATTTTTTATGCGACCTATTTTGCCATTTCACCGCCGCGCCCAATATAACCCTCTTCTTTGTGTTTTTGCTCTTTTACCTACACAAATTGTAGGCGACTCGATATTTGCACACTATGGGCTCGTGTTTTCGGAACTCGGAGACATGAACGTGATGAAGAACGCGGGCTTTTAAATTCTAAGTGGAATTTCTTGATTAAATTCGAGGATCTTGGACTTTTAAAGTCGGATGGAAATTTTAAAGCTATTCCGCTATTACCGTTATTAGGGCTTTGATAATCTGTTAGAATCCTATTAAGTCATAAATATATAATAAAATTGAAAACTGTACAAGCTAATTGTTTATCCGATCACGTGTTGCCGTATTATACATTCACTTAAAATTTGAACAAGAAATGCAGTTTTTACAGATAGTTTCTATGAAGGAAATGAGCTGTATTAGAATCTTAGGCTAGAAAATTACCTAATCAGTGTCATTTTCTAAGAGATTTAATATCTGATAGGTTCAATATCTTCCGATTAAATGTTAAAAGGGATTGAAAAATTAATTTATAAGCGTTAGACTAAAAACATTTCCTGATGATTTTTCATGTAAAATAGAGTCTTTTATAAGCTCAAACACATCTCACGAATTCAGTCAAAAACCTCACTGACCGAAATCGGATGATAAATTATGTAATTCTATTATAATTCTTACGAAGTATATATAAATAGTTTGTTCTACGAGGGTGGAAACCAGAGTTTTCATATGCGTATCATATAAAACTAAAAAATAAAAATTGACACAAAAAATCAAAAAAATATTTAGGGTGGCCAACCCACACGGATTGGGTTTCAATTAAAATATAGGAAACCAGTTCGGTTGCATAGGTTGCATATGGTTCATGCATGCATAGGAACATAAACAGACAAAAAATATATGCAACTCATTTAGATAGATACATGTAATTATCATTTTACCACATTTTGTAGTAGCATAATTCTATTAATGCACGGTGTTAGCGATGTATTAAGTTCAAATAGTTTAGGTGTATTTATAGTTACCTTATTACAAATAAAAACGCTTACATATATTTAATTTATTTTTTTAAATAATACATGGTAAATACAAATCCTTAATAATTTTCAAATAAAATAAACTCGGTATTGTACTCGGATATCACATCGTACTATATATTTCCATAAAAAAAAAATTAAAATGTTTTTGATGAATTCTATTATGCGGAAACAATAACAGAATCTCATTTCTACTATTTTTGTTTGCGTCCTACCTTTGGCATTTACTCCCGCATAAATATATAAGTACACCTGTCGCATAATAATATCATGAGATTTTCTTTGGTGAGGTTACCGTATTCTAAGTTTGAAGTACAAGCGTGGAAAAGATCTTAA
>NW_020539725.1:28311597-28336012 GCF_003426905.1 Ctenocephalides felis | reverse complement strand
TTGTCAAAATTTTTTTTTATTGTGTTGGTATACATGCCCCTAAAGTATGATGAAATTTTCAGCTATATTCACTGTTTACTTGTCTGTGGTAGTCGCTAAGGTTCGACGTGTTTTTCTGAGCTCGGCGATTTTTACAATGGAAGAATTGAAAAAGTCAAAGAATTTGTATTAAATTTTGCGTAAAAAATGAAATAAATGTTGCAAAGTGCAAAATTCACCAGATATGGCTCCGTGTGACTTTTTCCTATTCCCAAGTTGAAGAGACCCATGAAAGGACGGCCGTTTTCCTCGATTGAAGAAAATCGCCGAGAGTGCTCAAGGACATATCAAAAAGTGAATATCAAGGGTGCTTCGAAAATTGGAAAAAACGCTGGCATAAGTGTATTATATCTGGGGGGGACTACTTTGAAGGAGACCACATTAATGTAGACGAATTAATAAATATTTTTTTGAAAAACGAAAATAACGAAAACTTTTGAACAGACATGTTAAATTGCAGATTACAGAAATACTGAAGTCCGCATGTTTAATTATGAATTGTTCAAAATGTTAATATTCAAATATGAATACTCTTATGGACGACTTATTGGGTGATGTGTTAAATAAATTTCTATCAAATCATTGAAAATGTTTGGTGAACTGGTGATCCTGGAACTATCGAACAATAATCTATATCATCCTTTATCTTCATATTCACAGCGAATATTAACATACTTTTAACATTTGTATTAGTAAACATTTTTTTTAGATATTTTTCAACAATTTCTGTCGCTGAAACTCTATTTTTCTCAATGATTTAATTTTTCCTATTTGGCCTTTGATAACATAATGCAGGTTTTTTGAAATTGGGCGCCATCAACTCATTTTTGTCTTAAAATCGAATTTATTGAAGATTGAAGCCCTTTTTTCACCATCTAGTGATAATAATAAATCTGGGAATTTTGAGAAAAATGAAGAAAACTGAAGCTTAAGAAATTTTGAATCTTGGTGGATAATAAACAGCAGAAAACACAAAATTACAAATAAGTGATAGATTTTTTTTATATATCCTGTTCATTAATAGATATTACTTAGTGTTCTTTTTAACCATATAAAATAATTAAGTATATTATAAGCTGAATATCGACTACAAATTTGTATTGATAACCACGTGTCGTGTCAAACTTTTTTTTCAAAAATCTGTTTTCAAATTATGTGGTACACCTCGATTAAAATTTTTGATTATCAATTACATGAAGTCATTAATTATTACTTTTGTGTTCTAAATTACTAATTAAGATATTTAATAAGGCTTTTGACTGACCATCGTCTTCTAAATATTTTTGTGTTTTTTTTTTGCTTAGATTTCTTGCATATTATTATTTTAATACATTCATATTTTTGAAATATTAGAGTTATTATCAACTATGAAACTTACGGCATTTCTATGTATTTCTTCATTTTCTCGTTTTCTAAGGTAACATTTTTCTCGGCTCAAATACATAAATACTTTAGATGAACACCTGTCTGGCTAATTATGACCCCTGCTCACTCTTCGTTGCTTTCATAATTCACTTTTTCAAGATTGTGTACCATCTGTGGCTCTAGGAATTTTCTTTCATCTAAATTAATGTTTTTAATATCTCAACGTGTACAGACGATTCTGTGGTGTCGTGAATAGTGTTAACGAGTGAAATATATTTGTTTTGAAAGCAATAAGGGCTTTATTAACTGAAACCACTGAACTGAGATGATAGAGAGTGTTATATATTAGAAAGTATGAGAAAAATATTTTGTAGATTGGTACAGCGATTGCACTCTATAAGCTAAACAGTAAAAGATACGAAAAAAAATTATTTGGATAAAAGATGCAGATTAAAATTAGGAATAAAATGACATTTAAATCGTTAAGTGTGTTCATATAATTTTTTCGAGATTTTCCAGTTTTATACCACTGATTCATTTAAGAGTACATATGAATATTTTATTCGTGTTTTCTTGATCTTAACTTATCAACTTCTACCTTTATTGTAGACTGAAAAGCAATAAAGTTGATTGTTACGTTTTTCTAGTAAACTTTCAGAAATTTTTCTTAGGGCACAACATCACTAGATTCAATCTTTCTTTTATTTGTTTTGATTTTGTAATATGTGTCTTACCTACTTCTCATCAATATCATTCTAAATTCGAAGTGGAGTAATAATTTCTTGACCACGACACGAAGATAACCATTGTGTGGTGTATTTTTATAGCGCATTGCTTTTTACGCGTGTTATGAACGTTTCACAAGAACAATGTTTGGTCTGTAAGTTTTTGTAATATATTTTGATATACGGCCAGTTATCTTTTTGACCTGCGCTAGTTCGCTGTTAATAACCGTCGTAATAAATTTTATTTGCAGTTTCCACACACAGCAACATTTTTCTACTTGTATATATTTATATATGCATGTATATATGTATAAATGTTTTCGGAATTAAGCCTGTTTTCTGTAGCAGCACTGAATCCGTTTTTTACTAATTTTTTAACGAATGCTATACTTATATATTTTTAAATTAAATGAACTTAAAATTGGAAAATTGAATAGAAACTCGTTTATTTTTTATATCTTTATTTTTCGTATGATATAGGTGCATACCTATAAATGCACATAGACTATTTAGCTCTTATTTTGCTCTAAATATATCACTTAGAATCTCTGTTGCGAAAATATAAATTGAAGCATTATACTTTTTTCGAGCATTTTTATTTTTTATTGTAAAGCACATTAATGTGCCAATCTTGAACTCAATATACTTTTTACGCGAATAGGTCAAAATCCAATCCAATTTTTTCCTTTCTACTGCCTTCTCAGTGTTTTTTAAATTTTACTATTTTTTTTAGTGTTTCTTAAATTCAGTATTTACAGCCTTGATTTTATCATTATTATGGTCTAAATATTTATTATTTTGATATAAAAACATTCAATTTGTAATGATTGGTGATTAGTTTTTGGCAAAGGCAGGTTCAACCATTTTGAAGATACAGAGCTAAATGTACAAAAATGGCAGTTTTTGAGAGAACTAAACGTCGGATTTGAATGATTCAAAGAACTTTCTGCTTGCTTCAACAAAATAATTGCTTTTGGAAAAAAAAATTTCCAATTTTTTTTTTTGTATATTGAAAATAATTCACATTTTAATTTTAATTTGGATTAAAGTTCTAATATACTTTAGATAAATAATTTCAACTTTGCAATTCAGTTTATATAAGACAATGTTACAGTATTTATAATAATCTATTTGAAAATATTTAATATATTCCTCGAATATTTTGTTACGGTACGGGAAGTTCCAGCAATTTGCCATGCATCTCACTAGTTTTATATCTATTTTGCCTTTGTTCGTTTGTTTGAAAACACGTTATTATTAATTCATCAATATACTATGTATATTTTTCGATTTCTTGTCATTTTATCAATAGTTTATCCTTTTCACCCCATAAGCTAAGTAAAAAGGCAAGCCAGGGGGCAAATTGATCAAATGTCTTAATTTAAATTTTAATGGACTTCCCAAAATAATAGCTACATTATTAAATCAATGCGAAATATGAATATCATGAGCACATTTTTTACAAGAATTACACAGTATATAACCTTGAGCTGGTATTTTGTCAGAAATATTCATCAGCTGAGTTGGAATATCTATTAATTTATTTATTTAAAAATTGATTTTTTTAACTCTTGGGTAAAGTTTCAGTTTGACCTTTTTACCCCACACATATGTAATAGTTTTATTATAAAGTTATGTAAAAAAGTGATGTAAAAAAATTACAATATATATTATAAATAATTAAGTAATGTATACTTAAATATTATATTAAAGTTTCGTTAACTAAACAACAGTGCTCATAACCATAAAAAATAAATACGAAAAAAATAGTTTTTTTATGGATTTTCAAACATTGTCCTTTATCTCGTGGTAACAACGTCGTAAGAATCAAGTGTGATGGCTGGTTATACATTTTTTGTCCTCTACTTTCAAATATTGTTGGTAAAATGTTCAACGCTTTCCTTGTTTTTGATATACTGGTGGTAGACTTTTTTACAGTTCTTTTGCAGATCTTTATGCCCTGCCCTACCCTTCTTAGTATCATGTTAATTAAATTAAATTTATAAAAAGTTCAAATTGCATAATATAAGAGTACATATGTAAACTCGCACATATACCCACATTATTTCATATACATGTGCCATACATCCTTTGTATATTATTGTAATCTGCAGAGCAAAAAATGAAACGGAACTCTCGTGAAAATATAAATTCCGACAACAAGAAAGCGCTCAGCCAACGCGAGAACAAAAGCACAGAACAAATTTGTACGAATGAATTAATTTCACGGACAGTTTAACGCATTCTGAATCTAAAAAAATATATATTTATGTTCGAGGAACGGTATAGAAGAATATTCCTACATAAAACTTGAATTATAAAGCGAAAAGTTTAAAATTGCAGACTTAATTATAAGGCACTTTTTTAGTAATAACATTGAAATTTGTGTATGTATACATTTGGACTTAGGATTCACGTAAATATCATCAAATTAAAAAAACTCATGGGATAAATTAAGTAGATTCAAATAAGACTTATTAGCTTCATTCACGAATTTAAAGCTCTGTAATTTACGTTCAGGTTCTAATTTCAGCATGTAATCTAGGCGTATTATAGCACCATTGCTTGGTTTTGTTTTAGATGCACGTCTTTTAGCTTATGGGAAATTATTTTTTAAATTTATTTATATTTGTATCAAAATTAAATTAGAAACTATATGACTCTATTTCAATAATAAATTTTTGCATCCTTTTTGGTATTTTAATTTAAATATAAATTTGTTGTCAAATATACAAGTTGATGCTTCGTAAGTTTTGGGTAAATTTCAGATCCATGTACATATTTGTTATTTTTTATCTTATATTTTTGCTGCATTATAATATAGTAAAATTATATTGAAAATGATAATATAGAAATATTTCGTAAAGTGACACAAATGGAATTGATGTAAAAATTGCGCTGTAATGTAGAAATTTGAATTGAAACTTTTTATACCGAAAAACTATTAAATATAATAGCGATATAAGTTAAAGGAATTCATAAATAATTTGATTATATGTATATTTAATAGTGAAGATATTCGAATTCATAAATTAATTTGAAGTATGTATGTTGAATTTCTTAACGTTCCTTTATTGAAGTTATGCATAATTATTTGTGACACAGAACATGATCGTTTTATAATACATGTGGTTTGAATTTAACTTTGCTTTAAGCTAGTATCTAACTCAATGATACAATCATTAATATTTAATTTGATTTCAATTTTCACTCCAATTCAAATAAATACTTTTTCATTACGTCCAATTTTAAAATAACATCGTGCAGAGGGAAGTATTGGGAGTGAAGCATAAATCTTTGTCTTACCCCGAAAAGTTTTCTACGATTGACGATAAATTGTTCTGCGTGGGTTGCTACAAAAAATCTATTTCTCTGTACTGCTCAATATTGCCACCCTTTGCGGACAGGGGTCGACACATACTGACTCACCGGTATATATATATATATATATATATATATATATATATATACTGGCCCAGCAAACGTTGTTTAGCCATAAAAATATTTTAGAAAATTTTGATATGAAAACTAACTACGTTCTGAATGTAGATATACGTGGGATGTATGTGAAAGGGGCTGCAAATACAAATAAATTGATGGTTTTAAACACTGCAATACAATTCACATATGAATATCCCTGTGCCGTGACATATTTATAGTGATTGCAAGTTCAGGTTAATTTCATTGCACATTTTGATATTCAAGGTTTTGATTTATTATTACCACGCTTTTTATTAATTCATTAATTTTTTAATTACAGAGCAAAATCCGAACATTTGTTTTTCATTTTATTCATTTTCACATTTTAATTATGTTTTGCAGCGAATCCAGTGAAATTTCAATTACTTCGGAAAAATTTACAGCTTTGCCAAGATTGCATGATATCTAGTTTTTGTCTTGAAAACTGTTTTATCTTCAGATTTTATTATTCAAATTTTGCAGTTTTTGCTCAAATTGCCCTTTTCTGTAAGCTATTCAAAAACTATGTGCTTTAGGTGCAAATGGGGAAGTATTTGTACAAAGGGATAATCTTGCGAATCAATGATTATGCAAGAATCGATCAGTAATTTGATGCATCTAATTTTTCGGCGGTAACCCTTACGTGCTAATATCTAAAAATTATAATAAATTCTGAAAAATTTCGGTCGAAAAACAATGAAAAATGAAAAAAGACTATAACTAGTTTAGTTATCGAGCTACATGAAAATTGATTGGGCTACTAAAATGACTATTATATACTTTGACTTCCCTTCTAACATGCTGCAGTAGTCGCCTACAAGGATTTTGTCTCGATCACTTAAAGGGGAGTAATGCGGCAATTCGTGTCGGACTGAATTAATCATACAAAGATTGTTTAGAACAAGTAGACTTTTTATAAATGATTATCTTTTAAGTATAGATTTATACTTTTGCAGAAAGTTTATATATTTAATAAATACATTTTCACATTGGTGACCCTCACGTGATTGAATATCTTCTTGCAAACAATCTACCACAAATAGGACACTCATATTTGAAGGTTCTTGTGTAAAATCTGTACTTTTTTTAATTTTTGTACTAATAATCACTATCTTCAAACTGTTTACTGCAGTAGCTTGTAAAGAGTTTGGCTCGAGCACTTAAGGGGGAGTAATGTGGAAACTCGAGTCAGTCTATATATAAATCGTACAAACAAAATACTGCCATGTAGACATGTAAATGTCGAATGTAATAGTCGAATATGTAAATATAAAAAGTTTATACTTAATAAATTTCTACAAATTTATAAATTATTAAAATTAATTGGTAATTTTCTAAATTACATCGGAGAACATTATTGAAAGTTTTTATTTTTATTAGTTCGGAATGGTGTTTCACCTTCATCTATCAACAAGACAGTCAATAATTCCATCAATGCTTTACCTTTAAAGTGTCATTGATTTATCATCACGTTTGAGCCCCTGCAATACTGGAGTACTCTCAATGCCGGGTATATAACACTACCTTTTCCAGTGTGTATCTTGTATTGCCGGCACGTACTGCGAATCAATTTAATACATTGGATATTGTACGCTCGTTTCTAGTACCTACCTCCTACCTGCATTTTTTACCTACCCTGCTGTGTGTGACGCGAGCAAGAGAACTGAAAAAGAAAAGAACACTTTGCCTCGGCAAAGTCAAGATTTATTCGATGTTAAACTTTTATAGTGGATTGAGCGTGTTCCAATACGCTCAGAGGTGGAAATTAGTTATATTATAATTAATTATACGATACCTGCTGCTGCTAACAGTCATCGATTGAGATTTTGGTTGATAAATTTTCGAAACTTGCAATATAGATATAGAATTTGGTTAAACCGTCATTGAATCTTATAAAATTTTCAATTTATTTCAAAATAGTTCTAGTATTTATGTTCTGTTGATACTATTGTGTGAGCGACACCTGAATTTCAAACTCGTTAATGTTCATAATTAATTATAACTGAAATTCGTAGGAATTTTTAAATAATTCTAACACATTATGATGTCGCTCATAACTGAAGATCTTACTGAAAGTTTTCTATGAAGTTGAGGTTAAGTGAATTTATGCAATCAAATACATGACATCTCAATTTTGCTCTACTCCGTGTGTATTTAAATAATGAAAATATATCTCGATTTCACTTTTTCCAATGATGTGTGAGGGTTTCTCATGGACTTGCCAATCGAGTACAGCACCTTATTTTTATTATATATTGAATTTAGATTATATATATATATATATATATATATATATATATCTTTTTTTTAATTCGACGGTTGGACTGCAAAAATATTACAAATATGTATCAACGTCGACAAAACTATCATATATATATATCCTATGTCTATTCAAGAAATATAAGTATCACTTTGTCAAAACTTAGGGCAACTTCAACTCGATGGGACGCTCTACAAAAACTACTCGAGACATCGAGTATTTAACAGACAGTATTTTCAGTAAGAATCTGCGTTTAGCAGATAAAAAGTAACAATTTTTTTAAAACTTTTTTGGTTCATAATAAATTGCTAAATTTAAATTTAAAAATATCTGTGGTTTTTGAAAATATTGAACTCCTAATAAAAAAAACTAATGTTGTGGAAAAAATGTTTCACATGGACTCTCTGGAATCTCTGGAATCTCTGGAATCTCTTTTCGAGAGACCTCAAGTTAATTATTTACTAGTATTTATTGAACTGTGATAGATAATTGAATATAACAATTTGTAAAGAACATTTGCGATATTTTATCATATGACTGTGGAGCACATGTTTTACATGTTTAACACTTTAGACTAGTTTAAAAATGTTTTACACTTAGATTGATTTTTATAAAAAAGAGATTACATTGATTCGGTGAAAGTTGATTTTTCATTATTATATATTTATTGAACTTATTATTTTTGTATTCTATTTATATTTTGATTCGAGTGCATATTCAATTCAAAATACAAAATTTGTAAAGAAAATCCATTCGTACTAGTTGTGAATTTATTTAAAAAATAAGAGAATAAGTCAAAACAAATACAAAAATATTAAAAAATTAAAACAAATGTAATCAATTATACAAAATTGGCTTGAGAACAACATCAAAATCGTAGTTTCAGCTTTGAATTACTAATTTCCACAATCACAATCCCTTTAGCTCTTTCGAATCATGGTATTATTAATATTGGTTTAATAAGTTTTCATAGTTTAAATAGCTCACATTGTTTACAGTAGCTTCAGAAGCACTTCAGAAATACAGTTAATATAGTACAATTTCAAAAATTCATAATATATGGACCGATTCTGTCGAATAACAAACCAATGTTATGGCAAGGATATGTTATGAAGACCTGTCCATACTAAATATTGACAAAAGCTTTGTGGTTGTTATGCAGTCAGGCGTTTTTATCATGTTGTCAGATAGAAATCGTAACCTAGAAACCGCACAAATGTCAAAAAAATATTTAAGATAACAGGGTCTTTCTGACACAGTTGCAGTTTATGTGTAAAACGCCTGCATGCACAGCAAATACATGACATTTTGGCAGTATTCAGTATGATTCAATAGCATAATGTATGAAAGTTGGTGCGTAACAGGCCTTGCTATAACATTTTTCTTTATGCGGCTGAAAAGGTCCCATATTTTTTTACTAAAAATATAATTCGAAGAACAAACTTCTTTAAATTAATTTAAAGTCAGTCTTTTACTTAGAGACTGATCTTGGTCTGAAGAAATTCTGAGTAGTCATAACTTCATATGCCTATTCATCGATATTGTAAAAAAAACTAGTTTCTTAATTAAACTTGAATATTAACCCTTTCCACTTGGATGCCGCCGCTTCGACGACAAAATGCACTCGAATCTCGCAATTCGCGAGTGGAAAGGGTTAATTAGTGTTTTATTTTCTAATTAATCATTTTTTAATTCAATAGTTTTTTTTATTAAATAGCATAATTTTCAATCCATTTATAGCATTTTCCATTACTCTGGTATGACTCTGGTCATACCGTATGACTCATACCTGTTCCAAAAATAAATGCAGTTTATTATTTATTTGTAAGGTATTATTTAGTTATAATCTAAATCACGTATATAGTTTTTTTTTTCGCGTTTCCTACTTTAATGATAACTTTAATTTTCTGTCTCATTGACACATTTAAAACTTTTTACTCCGTGTGTGTTTTACTGTTTTTGATGCGAAGAATCGAGCGTGTCAGCATCCCGGAGGCTTTATGCTCGCCGGCCTGGCCTGCGTGGCGCGGGTCGTATATGTGCGATGCGTACTTGCTCTCTGTATATTTTTTTCTTTCAACCCCTAAGTGATTCCGGCGTGACGCATTTTTCTTGTAAATCTATTTTTTATGCGACCTATTTTGCCATTTCACCGCCGCGCCCACATATAAACCTCTTCTTGTGTTTTGCTCTTTTTACCTAACACAATTTTAGGCGACTCGATATTTGCACACTATGGGCTCGTGTTTCGGAACTCGGAGACATGAACGTGATAAAGAACGCGGGCTTTTAAATTCTAAGTGGAATTTCTTGGAAGTAAATTAGAGGATCGTTGGACTTTTAAAGTCGGATGGAAATTTTAAAAGCTATTCCGCTATTACCGTTATAGGGCTTTGATAATCTGTTAAAGAATCCTATTAAGTCATAAATATATAATAAAATTGAAAAACTGTACAAGCTAATTGTTTATCCGATCACGTGTTGCCGTATTATACATTCACTTAAAATTTTGAACAAGAATGCAGTTTTTACAGATAGTTACTATGAAGGAAAATGAGCTGTATTAGAATCTTAGGCTAGAAAATTACCTAATCAGTGTCATTTTCTAAGAGATTTAATATCTGATAGGTTCAATATCTTCCGAATTAAATGTTAAAAGGGATTGAAAAATTAAGTTTATAAGCGTTAGACTAAAACATTTCCTGATGATTTTTCATGTAAAATAGAGCTCTTTTATAAGCTCAAAACATCTCAATCGAAATTCAGTCAAAAACCTCCACTGACCGAAATCGGGATGATAAATTATGTAATTACTATAATAATTCTTACGAAGTATAATAAATAGTTTGTTCTACGAGGGTGGAAACCAAGAGTTTTCATATGCGTATCATATAAAACTAAAAAAATAAAAATTTGACACAAAAAATCAAAAAAATATTTAGGGTGGCCAACCCACACGGATTGGTTTCAATTAAAATATAGGAAAACCAGTTTCGGTTGCATAGGTTGCATATGGTTCATGCATGCATAGGACATAAACAGACAAAAAATATATGCAACTCATTTAAGATAGAATACATTTAATTATCATTTTACCACATTTTGTAGTAGCATAATTCTATTAATGCACGGTGTTAGCGATGTATTAAGTTCAAATAGTTTAGGTGTATTTAATAGTTACCTTATTACAAATAAACGCCTTACCAGATATTTAATTTATTTTTTAAAAATAATACATGATAAATACAAATTCCTTAATAATTTTCAAATAAAATAAACTCGGTATTGTACTCGGATATCACATCGTACTATATATTTCCATAAAAAAAAAAATTAAAAATGTTTTTGATGAATTCTTATTATGCGGAAACAATAACAGAATCTCATTTCTACTATTTTTGTTGCGTCCTACCTTTGGCATTTACTCCCGCATAAATAATATAAAGTACACCTGTCGCATAATAATATCATGAGATTTTCTTTGGTGAGGTTACCGTATTCTAAGTTTGAAGTACAAGCGTGGAAAAGATCTTAAATGTCGGCTGGAATATTGTTCATTTTTGTGGCTTTTGGATCTGGAAATTAGGAAATATTATTATAGGGTTACGTTTTATATTGTTCAATTTAAGTCAGCCATATCCGACCAGTTTTTTTAAACAAAAAGGTTACGTTGATAAAACACCGTTTAATTTACTTGTCTTTAATACCTTGTTCGCAAATTAAAATTTTTATCATCATTTTAACTATGTATTGTATAATTTTTACTGCGCCATATTTATTTGTTGCGCTTTTAAACAGTATTACACATGAATATTTGAATGAACCGAAAAATTTGAGCAAACTCGTTTTCAAAAAAGGTCTAAAATATAATATCAAAACGATAAATATATCGGACCGCTGATGTAAGTTTATTTATAACGTTAGTATTTTTTTCAACTATGTTATTGATGTTTTTTTCCTTGTATAATAATAATGAGTTTATAAATACAAAATATTATTTCATCATATTATTAAAAATGACAAAGTTTTTCTTTGTAAAAAAGATAAGTAACAGATATATTCAGAAATAGGCTGCTTTACATATGCTGAACCAGGAAGTAGAAAATTAAAAAAAAATACTTATGAAAGTTTACTAAAAATCACGCGAGCGTTGAATTTTTACTTTTGCATATATTGAAATTATATCGATTCGTATCATTTAAAAATTCATTCATTTTTGAAGCCCTAAATTCAAATGTTGGGTTGAAGATATAAATTTGAACTATAAACGAAATTTGAACTATAATTATAGAATATATAAAATACTATATAAAATAATATAAAAACGAAAATTATGAAATATTAAAGGCAAAAATACAAAGAAATATAATATTTTTGCTTTCTTAGAATTATTAATTGATAACAAATTTTATATATGATTTATATCTCTGTACGTGATAAACTTTTGTGGAAACGATCATCTCTGAAAAAAGTATATATGCTTATTGTGAATAAATGTAAAGAGAAGATTATTAAGAATTAATAATTAAGATTATTCATTAGTACTGATATTTAAGCTTTTTTTACGAAATACGTCTTAATACCCAATTAGGGAACTATTGAAATGTAATTTTTCATCTTTTCTTTGCTACAATAAAAAAATTTTCTGGTATCTCTCTCACATGGCAAATATAATTTTAAGAAATACAAAGCTATATTTTTTCATAAGAAATATTCTTTTAGCAAATTTTACTCATGCAATTTAATTACTCTTGAAAGTAAATCTAAATTTGATGCTCTCACAGTATATAAACCTACTTTGATCTACTATTATATGAGTCTGCAGATTATTTCTTGGAAGCTTAAGACTTCTTGAGTATAAAGTTGACGAGAATACCTATGTAATAAATTTTAATAATATCAAGCATAAGATATCACAATACTTATATAGAACCTAAATTCATTTTGCAGTTTATATGCAATCTCCATATGAGCATTACAGATAGAGGGCTTAAGAAGTGCGGAAGTTTTCGTGAAGTTTTGAATATTGTAAAATTAATTTCATAATAATCTTTACGGAAAGTTGGCGAAAACTTTACTCGCTGCGACAATGTAATTGCACGACAAACGTGCGGGACACGCCGCACTAAGTTGCACCAGGCTGAAACTTTGCATGGGAAATGATAGTGCTAGTTTTTTTGTCTTCACTCGCCGAGCCATTTGAGCGTATTAAATCAAAAAGTTTACTAGGAAAAATTATGTTTGTCATTTTGATAAAGTTGTACTTTTATGTGCAGCGGTTAAGATAAAACAGGATTGCAAAATATTACAATAATGCTGTTCTTCGATAAATGCTATTTTTATTGCCCACTTCAAAGTATTGACCATACAAATTTATTATTGAGTTTAAAGATATGAAGATATTAATTATGTATTTCGTATCGAATACCCAATTAGAGGCCTTTTGTCTATTTTTCCATATATATTAAAAACTACAATCGTGAAACTACAACCGTTTCGAACGACCAAATCGATGACCAATGACAAATCAGTATTTGTGGCGTAACACATGCGTTGCATTTTTGCTGAGTAACCTCCTAGTCTTCTTCGTCAAGTTGTACTTTAAAAAGTAAAATTTTAAATTTTATATTTTGAATTTTAAATTACGACCTTTGATTTTTCTTTAGTTATGTTATGAATTGCTTCACTTCTAATTGCTAAAATTAGCTCTTGCGTTACGGCAGTGACTTCCGCAAGAATGGGTCAGTCGCGTTTCTCAACAGCTCATGTATAACATAATTTAATGTTTTTGGTAACTTTTAATAAAAATGTATATTAGAATTTAAATATTACACTTTTAAAAGACTAAAAATTAAAACAAATTAGATTGCCATGCGCGATGCTCATAGGTGAAGGGTTAATTATTAGCAACATTTTGACACTTTCGGTAATTTTCATAATATGCAGGAAAATCTGTTATATAACTGGCATAAATTAAAATCAATAATTTTACAAAATTGACAAAATTGTATATTCTTATTTTTAACATAGTGTGTTTAACTTGCTAATAATTTGAATTTATTTACTAGTGTGGAAGTTTGCTAGTAATTTGAAATAATTCCCACATGAACATAAATATTGTTTTCAAATATTGAAGCCATCCTACTGGTCATCAATAAATAAGTTTTAAATCCATTTCCATGTTCCAGTATTTCAAATTAAACATGCATGACATTAAATCAATAGTGATGTGTTTATTGTCTGAAAATTTCGCATCATTCAATACAAAATCTACGCCATATGTTTCGGTTGTCAACTTTCCTCCACAATCGTTTATTTTTCCATTTTCATTTTTTTAATATTGTTTGCGATGGGAGGCAGCTAACGGTGCGCATGTGTCCATAAACGTTAATCATTATTTGATATTCCACAGCGTAAACAGATGCAACAAAAGCCGCCATCAGATTTGCATTTTTATGATAAAGAAAAACACTCGGCAGATTTTTGTAAGAGGCCTCTCCATATCGAACGATGAATATTATAAATATGTAAAATATGTTGTTGCGCATCGAACGCACGCTATGGACTTGATTCGGTTTGAATAAATTTACAAAGTTTTATGAAGTTACTGAAAGTGGAAGATGCGATTTCGTTCGCTTTGTGGAAAATAATTAGTTTATTTTTTATTGCGTTATTAGTTTATTTTTTCATTCCTGACTTACATACAATTTTAATATTATATAATATTTATTCTTACAAATAATAATATACGTGCATTAGTATTTACGAATCCATTTTGTATAAAATCAATATTATGGGAAGTAATATGTTCTTACTTAAAAAGCTTTATATGCATTCACTTCCAACAAAACTCAAAGTTTTAACTCTATTCGTACTGTGCATTGAAATGATATATATTGAACCATATACAAAACGATATATATATATATATATATATATATATATATTAGGGTGGTCCTTAACAAGGATATTTTCGAATTTCTTTGCTCCCAAGGGCGCCAATGCTTCCAATTTAATAAAAATGAATCTCTAATAGTATTAGTTCTTAATATAAACATTTAGATAGAGCGCACGCCAATTAAAAGTTTCTTATATTTGTTATTAACATACGTCATTAAGTAAATTCTTGCGACATCTGTATAGTATTTGTGAACTGAAATATTATGACACATAAAAATATTTATAAACCACTTAATCTCTAATTAGATCCTATTCATCATGGAAACAAGAATTGAGATTCAGGTATCAGATGAAATATTCAACTGATTATTTGAAAAATAACATTTTCGGTTTCACAAACAAACGATCGGAACTATTTCTATTTGTCTTTGTAACATACTTATATCTGTAATAATATAGATTAAATTTATTTGTTTATCGCATTTCATTTCATACATTTCGTCTTATAAAAACTTATTCTATTCAAGTATAAAAGTCAACTGTAATCTATAGCTACGAACGAAACATCATAGAACGTACATATGCTTCGGCATAGATTCTGATTCGAATCGGTCAAGCTCTCTTGAAATTATAAACTTTGATGAATTTTTATATTTCAACCGCTTATCGTAGTTGAAAAAGTACAATATTGACTAGAATACTTCTAGAGAATGAATGTACTAAGGCTGATCGTTTGTTATATTTTGCGTCAGGAATTTTTGCTTTTTTCCCATCACTTATGCATGCAAACGTTATTCAAGATGCTAAAGGTTGTCTCTACGTGAATTATGTGTTTATATATATATATATATATATATATATATATATATATATATATTTGTGCTACCCTTTCCTGATTTATAGGATTGATGCACATAGATTTCACAATTCTTTAAAATTTTCAACAGGTGGTTAACAATCAATTATTTCAATATTCGTTTCTATCGTGTACTAATAAAGCATTTTTCTACAGACTTGATTCTAATACCTTTCATTTATTTATTGTTGTGAATATTTTAATTAATTACTATTTTTGCGTAGTATTCTTCCAAATAAAGAAGAAAGCCCTGTATTAATTCACATTTCTCGTCAAAAACACCCCAGTACACAATCGTATAATTAGAAAAGCGAATGATTTTCTATGAATGAAAAGTATAAATTTCGTTTTCAACAATGCTATAAATATCTCCAATTTTATTGTGCGAGCAAGAAAAGGGATCCCTTTTTCCTTACATTGTTGTGTATTCGGGACGTCGCTTCATGCTAATTATTTATCCCTTGTTGAGTGCTGGCAAGAGTTGCCTCTTGCTCGAGGGTTGAGGGTGTGACCGAGACCAGAAAATCAGCCCTTTACGTTCTCAAATAATTTATTGCCAAATTATTATCGCCGTCTTATATAAAATATTGCCGCATAATACGCCCGATGTTGTTGACCTTCGCTTTATTTTAATTGGGTAACTTAAAGGATGCTATCAGAAGAGATTTTGATCTTAATTGATATAAATCACAAGGTTTTTCTAGGTTAGTTCGTATCCGAGGAAAGAAACCGGACATAATTGTCATATAAATTTTAGGATCTAACTTTTTACTTTTCATCTAACAAGCATTTGTATTTAAATTGGTTTTCACTTTATTTACCATAAACATGTACCATGTTTTTCATTTCCGACAGCTTTTATAAAAATATTAACGTTTATATTATTAACTAAATATATTTCATGATGATAGTAAACGGTGGTCTGCCCAAAGATAGGTTCATGGTGTTAGGGCCACCACAAATCAATAATTCTCTTTCATTTCCTTGTTGACCTTTAGCATTGCCATTAAAGGGTATTCTAGTATAGAAATTCAAAAAAATCGATTTTTTTATTTCATATTTTCAAAATTTAACTATCTAAGAGTATGGGTACGAGAAGGTTTTTGAAAATTTGATTACTTTTCGGAGATATAGGCATTTTACTGACTCGGTTTCCATACTGGTTTGGCTTCACGCAAAAATTAATGCGTTTTTCTCAGAAGACTTTTTCAGTACTGTTGACACGATTTCTCGAGTTTTAACTGACCGATTTACTTGAAATGTTCAGAGAGTCTTGTTTATAGACCTATCTATAGCCCGAACTAGGATTAACGCCAAATTCCAATTTTCACTATTTTTAAAAAATTCTAGAAACTCAAAAAAAAAAAAAACAGTCAAACAGTCGCCAATTTTTAAAAAAAAACGTTTTTACTCATCGCTAGTTCGGGCGATTGCGACATCATTGTAGATTAAAAATCTTATTTTTTGCATTTCCGATGGCTAGCTAGGAGGGCTGAAATCATGTCAAGACTGAGGTGCCAATTTTTTGAGGCCACCCACTTCATCAGCTGCCAGTTTTTACAATTTTAAACTTTTTTATTTTTTAATTTTTGTTTTGTATTTTAATAATATTAATAACAAATGGTCAAAAATGGATAGTAAAAACATTCATTGCTTTCTTTTACGACACTTTAAATGACCTAAAATTCATCGCTCTACACTAGAATACCCTTAAACAATGTTTTATACACTTTTATGCATTTTTTTTACAAACTTTTGCTTCCATGTTTCCTGACCCTGCACTTCGACTTTCAGTTCCCTGCATTTTCTCTTTTCATGTATTTCTTCAATCATCCGCATTCTTTTTCCTGTCCCTTTGGTCCTTTTACTTTGCTTTCGACGATTTATGATAAGAGATTTTTTTACAAAAATCAGTTCCTAAAACTATACCAAAGAAATGTCTGGAGGTACAATGTTAATTCCTTTATACCCCCTAAGAATTTCAGACTTGATCAAATCTCAATTATTTTCATTATCAAAAACCCGCTACTGAAAAAAGTAGTTTCGAGAAGAAAGCATTTAAAATTACTGAACCGTATGTGTGTCTGGCGCGTCGCGCATTTAAATGAATTTAATTAATTAAATAGCGCAGCGGTAATTGTTGTTGAATTTTACCGCACATTCTTTAATGTGATTGTAGATTTAAATTGTACAATAGAACATGTACAAGCATTCAATCTCTTTATATCTCTTTGAAGTGATATTTTGAATCAGTATTTATTTTAGTGACTTTCATGTCACTTTCCATATTATTCGATATTTTACTAAATAATTAGGGCATTTTGCGTGAGATGGTGTATCTATAACATTGTCAAGACGACCAATTAGTATTTATAACTTTTGCTAGGCTTTTCAAATAATTATGTTTAAACAGATTTTTTTTATTTTTTATTTTTATTTACTGATTTTTTATTTTCGTCATTTTTTGGCATTACTAGTAATTCGGCCCATAGAAGGTTAACATTCATAGTACAATATTTTCCTATTATTTCTGCAACTTTAACTCTCATCACTCTAAATCACAACAATCTATTAAGATTCTATATTTATTAATTAGCTATGTTTTTGATATATTAATGTATGCTCAAAGTATTACTGATTCAGAAAATGTTGTCATGATGAAAAACGCTAGTATCGGTCCAGAATAAGTAAAATGCAAATACAGTCTTCAACAAAATGCTTTTATGATTGGAATTTTTATTTATCCGGTTTGCAGTAAATTGTATTTTAATATACATTTGAATCAACAAGTTATTAGATTATTTACATTAAATCTGAAAATATCTATCTATTAAATTTGATTCATGTCAATTGAATCTCTTCCATCTTACTTTCTCCATTTAATTTTTTATGTGATATTATTAGTGTATCAATACTTATATAAATAATTAATAATAATTAATAATAATTAGTAATAAAAACGAGATGTACGGCTATAATTTATGTAAAAATGTAAATTCTCTTGGCTTCTATTTAAATTTTATTAACTTGCCGTAGGGTAAGTATAGTAATGGGCAGAAAATGAAAATGTTTGCATTTTTCGATGTTTTGAAGATTTCTGAACATTTTGGCATGTCTCAGAAAAAATATATGTGTGTGTGTTGTAATGTATGTCCGGTATGGAAATGTGCTGATTAGTTTTTGGCAGATACAGGTCCATCCAGCCAAGAGTGCAGAAAATACAAATCGAGTTTTTGAGTGATTTGAATGATCTAAAAGACATTCAATTTGTAATGATTGAGAGAAGAGGTGATTAGATTTTAGCAAAGGCAGGTCCAGTTATTTCGAACGGCCGTTTTTTCAGTTTTCAATAATTCAGATTTTAATTTTAATTTTGTTCTAATATACTCTACAAATAATTTTAACTTTGCAATTCTGTTTATATAATTCTTATAAATGTTAGGCAATTTACAATATTTATAAAAAATTATATGAAAACATTTAATGTTCCTCGAACATTTAGTTACGGTACGGGAAGTTCCAGCAATTTGCCTTAAGGCACGATTCCATACACCACTAGTTTATTTACATTAAATCTTAAAATATTAATCTCTTAAGTTTGATTCATGTCAATTGAATATCATCAACTTACTTTCTCCATTTCAATTTTATATGATATAATTAGTGTATCAATAATTATATAAACTTGACTTAAAAAAATGAGTTGTACGGCTACAAATTAACTATGTAAAAAATAGATTCTTCCGATTTCTATTCAAATATTATTTAGTATTTTGCAATTTTGGGCTTTGCAAACGACATCACTTAGTCTCAAATCCAAAATCTGAATTGGTATTTGTTATATACTTAATTTATCCATCAATGCATTCCAGTGTTTCCAAAATTGATTTTTCTTACTAATTTTCGTCTCCCGGTACGGAATTGGGATTGCAATTTGGACGTACCTGCATATACGTCACTGATTGTAAGTGTAATCTAGACTCAGGTCTACCCAAATCTGTACTAACGCTTGACACAGCATATTCCATTCTGCATCAGTATGTAACTTCTAGTTTCTGGACCTTCGACCATTTGTCCAGGAATTATACCTCATAAATAAATGGCTCCTTGGAAAATTATCACAATCATTTGTTTCGAAAAATTTGAACCATCAACTATTGATGTAAGTGGACATTTTTGAACTACTATCATGGAACTATACTGACGATTAAGCTTTTTGTTATTATTAGATTCAGTCATATTAAGTTATATAAGTATGCCCGGTTATGTTTTATATTTTTTAGTTATTGCAGATTAGATACTTTGTTAAAATCTATTTTGTATTTTTTATTTTAGAAGTATGTATTTTACTGATCGATGTGGTCATTTTAACTTTTTTACATTTCTACGCTTTTGCTATTCAGAAGTGAATTGGAAAATCAATAAATAGCTCTACAAGAAATCTTCATAGCCAAGAGAGAAAAATATCTGGATAAATAAGATAGCGCGAGCCCAGACAACTCGACCCATGAATGGGAAAACATAGCAAGCGACGACGTTAAGCAAATATTCTGGAAGCCAAAGAAAAAAGTAAATTCAAAAGAAAGAACCGGGCATTATATTGAAGCTTTATTGATTTTACCAATATAACTTACAACAAGTTATTTCATGGTGTTTTTTTACTTTTCGGAATATTTGTAAAAATATCTGAACCCTCCTCCAATATACCACAATAATAGCGATACTAATCAGCAATAATTGTTTCCTTAGACCTTACCAGTCTAGCATAATTCTTTTGGCTTAATTACGTTAACAGTGAAGATTTTGATTTCAATTTATTTATAATTAAATTAACAGAATTAGCACAATATTTATTTCCAATAGCATGTTATCGATTACTCATACATTGCATCTAAAATATATTTTAATTGGTTTTTATTTATTTTTTTATACTACTTGTGCTTCTAGTATTATTTTATTGTTAACTGATTTACTTTCTAACAATTAAATTAAGTACTTTTTACATCTGACACTTGAATATTTCATTGTTTGGTGAATCAATATTTTATCGCTTGAACTTATGGCGTAATCAATACTGTAAATATTAGCTTTTTTATAAAATACTTTTGTAAGGATATTTCTCTAAATTTTATTGTTTGTGGTACATTATTGTTTTCATTGTGTCACCTCGAACTAAATACTGCGTAAAAATGAAAAGAAAGAAAATAAGGTATAAGACAACTGATTTTAAGAACCACAAATTTGTGTGTTATCAATTAAAAAATTATATATATATATATATATATATATATATATATACATATGTATAATACGCATACACCCCATACACACAAACCTGTTTGGCCAAAAATCTATTTTTCATACCCTTAAGATTAGACCACCCTTAAGATGTTTGGTCGTTTCTTATTTTCACCTTTACCTCAAACCATAGAGAATCGTAACAGACATTTTCGTAATGGATTAATTTTTTATCCCGATTTAAGTTAGATGTTTTTGAGTTCATCAACAAGCTTAAATATTATTTCAAAAAGTGGATTGGAAAATCAATAAATAGCTTTCAAGAAATTAAAAAAAACGATTTTTTTATCAATCAAAACCTTGAATATCAATTAAAGTGAATAAATTCAATTCAAATGAGAAATCAGTTCCAAATTGGGTTGCACTTGTAATGACTATAAATATGCTCCAGAAACATTTGTAAGTGACATGCTTTGCAGTGCGAAAACCATCCATATATATATATATATATATATATATATATATATATATATATATATATATATATATATATTAGGGTGGTCCTTAAGATGGACATTTTCGAATTTCCTTGCTCCCAAGGGCTTAAATGGTTCTAAATTGATAAAAAGCAATTCTCTGAAAGTTTAGCTCTCAATATTAACTTTTAGATAGTACGCAATTCAATCAAACTTCGTAAGGAAATAGCATGAAAAAATATTGAAAATTCAAAATAAATTTTTAAGTATAACTTAGCGACAAATGAATTAAAAGTAAAAATTCAGGACATTTTTTATTGAAAATTCGACTCTGCAAAATTTTGAAAATTTTTTCATGCTATTTCCATACAAAACTTTGATTGAATTGCGCTCTATCTAAAAGACAGTATTGAAAGCTAAAAATTTTAAAGATTCTATTATAATGGAATTTTAATATTTTACAAGGCACCTGAAATTTAATATTTTGGGAATATTTAATGTACAACACATGCTTCAAAAATATTATGTGTGTCATTTGTTTGTGACTGTAATATTATCATCAAATTTCTCACTGTAAGAAAATCCAGCATACCTAATAATTACCTCGGGCTAATAATAATGTTATCGATTGAGCTATAATTTTGGATATGTTATCAAATGCTTTGTGAGACAATAGCGAGTTCCTTCTATGTCTTCGATGGTCGCAGTAACCAAGCTATTACTGTGCAGTTTCTAGTTTCCCTGTGGTAACCACCGGCTTTGTAATTATTCTGATGTTAACACACGGCCACACACATTGTAATCCAACTGCATTATCATGGTGTGAAAGCACTGAAGTGAAGTTGGACTTTACCAAAATATGCATTTTGAATTTTGACATAATATGCTTCCTGCTTGTTATAACTTTCTATGTGACCTAGTAGTTGCAAAACTTGTGTCAGATCAGGTCACTGCACATATGCATTTAACGCAAATGTGACATACGAGTATATTATATAATGTAATTATGCGTTATTGTTTCATTCAATTTCCGATAGAATTAGGTATAGAATATGGATGAGAATGAATTTTCGAAACTTTTTGGTTATTTTTACTTACTTACATATAAAGTACGAATTGCATTGCGTGCATATCTGGGTATTCAAGAATGAATACATCATCAATTTGATTTGTATTGATCGTCTTAAATTTTGATTGCGTTAGGTATGTTCTTTTTTAAATCCCCTGTTTTACAGCTTATATATGAACTGGTGTTTTTGAAAAAAAAAATCTTATTGAATTCCGACTTTTTTTATATAAGTGCTAGGTAGTTAGTTCATATCCAATTCAATGCATAATAAAGCTCCATTAATACGCCTCTAGAAATTGTGCTTATTGGTCCGTTCAAGCTCATATGTATATTTGCTTTTTGGCTTATCTCGTTTTACCATTTATATGTATTACCCAAGACAAAAAATCATTTGAATTGTAAAATTTCTTAAACCAATCGTATAATATTTCAAATTTACATTAAGAGAGGAAATCGAGCATTATTGCTGCAAATTGAATAATACAATAATTACAATATATATTTATCTCACATTGTTAGAAATTGTGAGCTTTTAAGTGTTACTTAGACCTTCGGTGAAATTATTGACCATATATTGGTCATTGTGATTAACTTTTATTGATTTTGTTCATTTAAACTTTGGAACCGTAACCGTGAATAACATTTTTAGAACCACAGTAAAAAAAGCCACAATTGCTCCAAATTTTCAAGAAATAAAACTATGAAATCAAATCGATCAAAACTATCAACATTGATCGATTTGAAAGGCCCTCTTTTTAAAAAAATGTAGTATGTTAGCAAGTTCCATGAACAAAACTTCGCGCATTTATTCACGATCTTTCTTCATTTTATATTCAATTTATTGTATTTTTTTTTTCGCTCATATCAATTTTGTAAATAAGACATAATAAATAAATCATAACAAAAAAAAGGTTTATTCACGATGTAAAATGGTAAAATATTTGGTACTATTTAGTTGATAATATAAATCTGAAAATAACACGATTTTTTGCTAGTGTATCGACTGTGTCAAAAAGTCCAAAGTTGATCTTTGATTATTTAGAACATAATTAACAAAAATCGACAACAATAACCGCAAAAGAGTCAGTTCATCCATAGCTCTATGTTGCACTTAAAAGCTCATAATTTTTAAACTACATGGAAGATTTTTTCTATTTTTTTTGGCTTGACGTTGAGTTCTAGGAAACCCTGCAAATAATTTGTGTTTGTGTGCGTGTGTGCCTGTAATTCTTTAGCTTATTACACAAATTCAAGTTTTGTTATCGTACCCTTTTGTTTATGACTACAACTCGAAGGTGAATCTCTGGCTAAAATGTGAAACCAAAGGTGCGATAACTTGATTAAACCCACCGAGCAATTGCTACAATTGCACAATTTGGCCTACTGCGGCGTCACCTAAAAGTTACGACCTACGCCATTCTCTAATTATGCTATAACTCATGTATGCAGGAACCTACCAACCCGTATGTACTAGATACCTACTATAAGTACGAGTAGTGGTAGGGCACATTTATCTAATACGAATACAAACCTATTCTGATCTCACTGTCGCCTTTTTTCTCATATACAATGCTACTAGAAACTGCCAATCCTAACTTCTCGTATTTATTATTATGACGCATCAGAAAAATGCACATATGATTTTTTTGCGTTTGTGGCTGAAAAAAACGCCTAACTCCATAACAATCACATGTCATTTTGATAGTTTTTAGTACCATTTTATATGACAAACGCTACGTAACATAGCCTTACAATAAAATAGGTCTATTATCTATCGCAAATGACAATTTAAATGTGCAGTTGAAAAGCTGTGTTATCGATTGAAAAACGACCTAGTTTTAGATTTCTATCATTTCCATCTATTGTGATGTTTGTTTTCAATTAAAATTATAATTTGATAACAAACCGTCCGCACCGAAATAATTGCCATTATTCGAGTGCATTAAACTTTAATGGTTACATAAAAGAATTAAAAGTTTATTATAGAATTTTACCTGAATTTAATTGAACTAAAATAATTATGATTGC
>NW_020539725.1:28280367-28310597 GCF_003426905.1 Ctenocephalides felis | reverse complement strand
GTTTTTCTGAGCTCGGCGATTTTTACAATGGAAGAATTAAAAAAGTCAAAGAATTTGTATTAAATTTTGCGTAAAAATGAAATAAAGTGTTGCAAAGTGCAAAAATTCACCAGATATGGCTCCGTGTGACTTTTTCCTATTCCCAAAGTTGAAGAGACCCATGAAAGGACGGCCGTTTTCCTCGATTGAAGAAAATCGCCGAGAGTGCTCAAGGACATATCAAAAAGTGAATATCAAGGGTGCTTCGAAAATTGGAAAAAAACGCTGGCATAAGTGTATTATATCTGGGGGGGACTACTTTGAAGGAGACCACATTAATGTAGACGAATTAATAAATATTTTTTTGAAAAAACGAAAATTACGAAAACTTTTTGAACAGACATGTTAAATTGCAGATTACAGAAATACTGAAGTCCGCATTTTAATTATGAATTGTTCAAAATGTTAATATTCAAATATGAATACTCTTATGGACGACTTATTGGGTGATGTGTTAAATAAATTTCTATCAAATCATTGAAAATTGTTTGGTGAACTGGTGATCCTGGAACTATCGAACAATAATCTATATCATCCTTTATCTTCATATTCACAGCGAATATTAACATACTTTTAACATTTGTATTAGTAAACATTTTTTTTAGATATTTTTCAACAATTCTGTCGCTGAACTCTATTTTTTCTCAATGATTTAATTTTTCCTATTTGGCCTTTGATAACATAATGCAGGTTTTTTGAAATTTGGGCGCCATCAACTCATTTTTGTCTTAAAATCGAATTTATTGAAGATTGAAGCCCTTTTTCACCATCTAGTGATAATAATAAATCTGGGAATTTTGAGAAAAATGAAGAAAACTGAGCTTAAGAAATTTTGAATCTTGGTGGATAATAAACAGCAGAAACACAAAATTACAAATAAGTGATAGATTTTTTTTATATATCCTGTTCATTAATAGATATTACTTAGTGTTCTTTTTAACCATATAAAATAATTAAGTATATTATAAGCTGAATATCGACTACAAATTTGTATTGATAACCACGTGTCGTGTCAAACTTTTTTTTCAAAAATCTGTTTTCAAATTATGTGGTACACCTCGATTAAAATTTTTGATTATCAATTACATGAAGTCATTAATTATTACTTTTGTGTTCTAAATTACTAATTAAGATATTTAATAAGGCTTTTGACTGACCATCGTCTTCTAAATATTTTTGTGTTTTTGCTTAGATTTCTTGCATATTATTATTTTAATACATTCATATTTTTGAAATATTAGAGTTATTATCAACTATGAAACTTACGGCATTTCTTATGTATTTCTTCATTTTCTCGTTTTCTAAGGTAACATTTTTTCTCGGGCTCAAATACATAAATACTTTAGATGAACACCTGTCTGGCTAATTATGACCCCTGCTCACTCTTCGTTGCTTTCATAATTCACTTTTTCAAGATTGTGTACCATCTGTGGCTCTAGGAATTTTCTTTCATCTAAATTAATGTTTTTAATATCTCAACGTGTACAGACGATTCTGTGGTGTCGTGAATAGTGTTAACGAGTGAAATATATTTGTTTTGAAAGCAATAAGGGCTTTATTAACTGAAACCACTGAACTGAGATGATAGAGAGTGTTATATATTAGAAAGTATGAGAAAAATATTTTGTAGATTGGTACAGCGATTGCACTCTATAAGCTAAACAGTAAAAGATACGAAAAAAAATTATTTGGATAAAAGATGCAGATTAAAATTAGGAATAAAATGACATTTAAATCGTTTTTTCGAGAATTTCCAGTTTTATACTACTGATTCATTTAAGAGTACATAATATGAATATTTTATTCGTGTTTTCTTGATCTTAACTTGTCAACTTTTACCTTTATTTGTAGACTGAAAAGCAATAAAGTTGATTGCTACGTCTTTCTAGTAAACTTTCAGAAATTTTTCTTAGGGCACAACATCACTAGATTCAATCTTTCTTTTATTTGTTTTGATTTTGTAATATGTGTCTTACCTACTTCTCATCAATATCATTCTAAATTCGAAGTGGAGTAATAATTTCTTGACCACGACACGAAGATAACCATTGTGTGGTGTATTTTTATAGCGCATTGCTTTTTACGCGTGTTATGAACGTTTCACAAGAACAATGTTTGGTCTGTAAGTTTTTGTAATATATTTTTGATATACGGCCAGTTATCTTTTTGACCTGCGCTAGTTCGCTGTTAATAACCGTCGTAATAAATTTTATTTGCAGTTTCCACACACAGCAACATTTTCTACTTGTATATATTTATATATGCATGTATATATGTATAAATGTTTTCGGAATTAAGCCTGTTTTCTGTAGCAGCACTGAATCCGTTTTTTACTAATTTTTTAACGAATGCTATACTTATATATTTTTAAATTAAATGAACTTAAAATTGGAAAATTGAATAGAAACTCGTTTATTTTTTATATCTTTATTTTTCGTATGATATAGGTGCATACCTATAAATGCACATAGACTATTTAGCTCTTATTTTGCTCTAAATATATCACTTAGAATCTCTGTTGCGAAAATATAAATTGAAGCATTATACTTTTTTCGAGCATTTTTATTTTTTATTGTAAAGCACATTAATGTGCCAATCTTGAACTCAATATACTTTTTACGCGAATAGGTCAAAATCCAATCCAATTTTTTCCTTTCTACTGCCTTCTCAGTGTTTTTTAAATTTTACTATTTTTTTTAGTGTTTCTTAAATTCAGTATTTACAGCCTTGATTTTATCATTATTATGGTCTAAATATTTATTATTTTGATATAAAAACATTCAATTTGTAATGATTGGTGATTAGTTTTTGGCAAAGGCAGGTTCAACCATTTTGAAGATACAAGCTAAATGTACAAAAATTGGCAGTTTTTGTTAGAACTAAGCGTCGGATTTGAATGATTCAAAGAACTTTCTGCTTGCTTCAACAAAATAATTGCCTTTGGAAAAAAAAAATTGTTCCAATTTTTTTTTTCTATATTGAAAATAATTCGGATTTTAATTTTAATTTGTATTAAAGTTCTAATATACTTTAGATAAATAATTTCAACTTTGCAATTCAGTTTATATAAGACAATGTTACAGTATTTATAATAATCTATTTGAAAATATTTAATATATTCCTCGAATATTTTGTTACGGTACGGGAAGTTCCAGCAATTTGCCATGCATCTCACTAGTTTTATATCTATTTTGCCTTTGTTCGTTTGTTTGAAAACACGTTATTATTAATTCATCAATATACTATGTATATTTTTCGATTTCTTGTCATTTTATCAATAGTTTATCCTTTTCACCCCATAAGCTAAGTAAAAAGGCAAGCCAGGGGGCAAATTGATCAAATGTCTTAATTTAAATTTTAATGGACTTCCCAAAATAATAGCTACATTATTAAATCAATGCGAAATATGAATATCATGAGCACATTTTTTACAAGAATTACACAGTATATAACCTTGAGCTGGTATTTTGTCAGAAATATTCATCAGCTGAGTTGGAATATCTATTAATTTTTTATTTAAAAATTGATTTTTTTAACTTGTCTTGGGTAAAGTTTCAGTTTGACCTTTTTACCCCACACATATGTAATAGTTTTATTATAAAAGTTATGTAAAAAAGTGATGTAAAAAAATTACAATATATATTATAAAATAATTAAGTAATGTATACTTAAATATTATATTAAAGTTTCGTTAACTAAACAACAGTGCTCATAACCATAAAAAATAAATACGAAAAAAATAGTTTTTTTATGGATTTTCAAACATTGTCCTTTATCTCGTGGTAACAACGTCGTAAGAATCAAGGTGATGGCTGGTTATACATTTTTTGTCCTCTACTTTCAAATATTGTTGGTAAAATGTTCAACGCTTTCCTTGTTTTTGATATACTGGTGGTAGACTTTTTTACAGTTCTTTTGCAGATCTTTATGCCCTGCCCTACCCTTCTTAGTATCATGTTAATTAAATTAAATTTATAAAAAGTTCAAATTGCATAATATAAGAGTACATATGTAAACTCGCACATATACCCACATTATTTCATATACATGTGCCATACATCCTTTGTATATTATTGTAATCTGCAGAGCAAAAAATGAAACGGAACTCTCGTGAAAATATAAATTCCGACAACAAGAAAGCGCTCAGCCAACGCGAGAACAAAAGCACAGAACAAATTTGTACGAATGAATTAATTTCACGGACAGTTTAACGCATTCTGAATCTAAAAAATATATATTTATGTTCGAGGAACGGTATAGAAGAATATTCCTACATAAAACTTGAATTATAAAGCGAAAAGTTTAAAATTGCAGACTTAATTATAAGGCACTTTTTTAGTAATAACATTGAAATTTGTGTATGTATACATTTGGACTTAGGATTCACGTAAATATCATCAAATTAAAAAAACTCATGGGATAAATTAAGTAGATTCAAATAAGACTTATTAGCTTCATTCACGAATTTAAAGCTCTGTAATTTACGTTCAGGTTCTAATTTCAGCATGTAATCTAGGCGTATTATAGCACCATTGCTTGGTTTTGTTTTAGATGCACGTCTTTTAGCTTATGGGAAATTATTTTTTAAATTTATTTATATTTGTATCAAAATTAAATTAGAAACTATATGACTCTATTTCAATAATAAATTTTTGCATCCTTTTTGGTATTTTAATTTAAATATAAATTTGTTGTCAAATATACAAGTTGATGCTTCGTAAGTTTTGGGTAAATTTCAGATCCATGTACATATTTGTTATTTTTTATCTTATATTTTTGCTGCATTATAATATAGTAAAATTATATTGAAAATGATAATATAGAAATATTTCGTAAAGTGACACAAATGGAATTGATGTAAAAATTGCGCTGTAATGTAGAAATTTGAATTGAAACTTTTTATACCGAAAAACTATTAAATATAATAGCGATATAAAGTTAAGGGCGAATTCATAAAATTAATTTGAAGTATGTATGTTGAATTTCTTAACGTTTCCTTTTATTGAAGTTATGCATAATTATTTGTGACACAGAACATGATCGTTTTATAATACATGTGGTTTGAATTTAACTTTGCTTTAAAGCTAGTATCTAACTCAATGATACAATCATTAATATTTAATTTGATTTCAATTTTCACTTCCAATTCAAATAAATACTTTTTCATTACGTCCAATTTTAAAATAACATCGTGCAGAGGGAAGTATTGGGAGTGAAGCATAAATCTTTGTCTTACCCCGAAAAGTTTTCTACGATTGACGATAAATTGTTCTGCGTGGGTTGCTACAAAAAATCTATTTCTCTGTACTGCTCAATATTGCCACCCTTTGCGGACAGGGGTCGACAATACTGACTCACCGGTATATATATATATATATATATATATATATATATATATACTGGCCCAGCAAACGTTGTTTAGCCATAAAAATATTTTAGAAAATTTTGATATGAAAACTAACTACGTTCTGAATGTAGATATACGTGGGATGTATGTGAAAGGGGCTGCAAATACAAATAAATTGATGGTTTTAAACACTGCAATACAATTCACATATGAATATCCCTGTGCCGTGACATATTTATAGTGATTGCAAGTTCAGGTTAATTTCATTGCACATTTTGATATTCAAGGTTTTGATTTATTATTACCACGCTTTTTATTAATTCATTAATTTTTTAATTACAGAGCAAAATCCGAACATTTGTTTTTCATTTTATTCATTTTCACATTTTAATTATGTTTTGCAGCGAATCCAGTGAAATTTCAATTACTTCGGAAAAATTTACAGCTTTGCCAAGATTGCATGATATCTAGTTTTTGTCTTGAAAACTGTTTTATCTTCAGATTTTATTATTCAAATTTTGCAGTTTTTGCTCAAATTGCCCTTTTCTGTAAGCTATTCAAAAACTATGTGCTTTAGGTGCAAATGGGGAAGTATTTGTACAAAGGGATAATCTTGCGAATCAATGATTATGCAAGAATCGATCAGTAATTTGATGCATCTAATTTTTTCGGCGGTAACCCTTACGTTGCTAATATCTAAAAATTATAATAAATTCTGAAAAATTTCGGTCGAAAAACAATGAAAAATGAAAAAAGACTATAACTAGTTTAGTTATCGAGCTACATGAAAATTGATTGGGCTACTAAAATGACTATTATATACTTTGACTTCCCTTCTAACATGCTGCAGTAGTCGCCTACAAGGATTTTGTCTCGATCACTTAAAGGGGAGTAATGCGGCAATTCGTGTCGGACTGAATTAATCATACAAAGATTGTTATAACAAGTTACTGTTTACTGCATAACTTACTCTCAGAAAGTTATCAAAATATAATTAATTTCTGTAAATCTGACGCCATACTACACCCCTGATATCCCTTCCCACATGCACGCGTGTTGGTCGCATAGCCGTCTACACGTCTCTCGACGCATTCTTAGTCCATTCGTGTTGCTATGCTTTGAAAACAAATAATTATGTATTTTATACATTTTTACATCTACCTTTTTCGGTCTTTTCGTAAATTATTTTTGTTTTCCTACAGTAGTGTCATGTGATTGTGGTGTTGTAAAATGTTTTAGTAAAGTGGGTTTTTCCTGATCTGGTGTGTATAATTTGTTGTTTTTTCAATTAATTTTTCCAATGTATAAATTCATTTTTTTGAAACCTTTTCTTTATATTGTAAATTTCTTTTAGCTGAATGATGAGACACATCTAGTCTCGAAACGTATAAAAAATAAATTAAATTGTTTACATTCGACGCATTGGCTGTTTTATTCATTTCAATATATATATATATATATATATATATATATATATCTTTTTTTTAATTCGACGGTTGGACTGCAAAAATATTACAAATATGTATCAACGTCGACAAAACTATCATATATATATATATCCTATGTCTATTCAAGAAATATAAGTATCACTTTGTCAAAACTTAGGGCAACTTCAACTCGATGGGACGCTCTACAAAAACTACTCGAGACATCGAGTATTTAACAGACAGTATTTTCAGTAAGAATCTGCGTTTAGCAGATAAAAAGTAACAATTTTTTTAAAACTTTTTTGGTTCATAATAAATTGCTAAATTTAAATTTAAAAATATCTGTGGTTTTTGAAAATATTGAACTCCTAATAAAAAAAACTAATGTTGTGGAAAAAATGTTTCACATGGACTCTCTGGAATCTCTGGAATCTCTGGAATCTCTTTTCGAGAGACCTCAAGTTAATTATTTACTAGTATTTATTGAACTGTGATAGATAATTGAATATAACAATTTGTAAAGAACATTTGCGATATTTTATCATATGACTGTGGAGCACATGTTTTACATGTTTAACACTTTAGACTAGTTTAAAAATGTTTTACACTTAGATTGATTTTTATAAAAAAGAGATTACATTGATTCGGTGAAAGTTGATTTTTCATTATTATATATTTATTGAACTTATTATTTTTGTATTCTATTTATATTTTGATTCGAGTGCATATTCAATTCAAAATACATAATTTGTAAAGAAAATCCATTCGTACTAGTTGTGAATTTATTTAAAAAATAAGAGAATAAGTCAAAACAAATACAAAAAATATTAAAAAATTAAAACAAATGTAATCAATTATACAAAATTGGCTTGAGAACAACATCAAAATCGTAGTTTCAGCTTTGAATTACTAATTTCCACAATCACAATCCCTTTAGCTCTTTCGAATCATGGTATTATTAATATTGGTTTAATAAGTTTTCATAGTTTAAATAGCTCACATTGTTTACAGAGTAGCTTCAGAAGCACTTCAGAAATACAGTTAATATAGTACAATTTCAAAAAATTCATAATATATGGACCGATTCTGTCGAATAACAAACCAATGTTATGGCAAGGATATGTTATGAAGACCTGTCCATACTAAATATTGACAAAAGCTTTGTGGTTGTTATGCAGTCAGGCGTTTTTATCATGTTGTCAGATAGAAATCGTAACCTAGAAACCGCACAAATGTCAAAAAAAATATTTAAGATAACAGGGTCTTTCTGACACAGTTGCAGTTTATGTGTAAAACGCCTGCATGCACAGCAAATACATGACATTTTGGCAGTATTCAGTATGATTCAATAGCATAATGTATGAAAGTTGGTGCGTAACAGGCCTTGCTATAACATTTTTCTTTATGCGGCTGAAAAGGTCCCATATTTTTTTACTAAAAATATAATTCGAAGAACAAACTTCTTTAAATTAATTTAAAGTCAGTCTTTTACTTAGAGACTGATCTTGGTCTGAAGAAATTCTGAGTAGTCATAACTTCATATGCCTATTCATCGATATTGTAAAAAAAACTAGTTTCTTAATTAAACTTGAATATTAACCCTTTCCACTTGGATGCCGCCGCTTCGACGACAAAATGCACTCGAATCTCGCAATTCGCGAGTGGAAAGGGTTAATTAGTGTTTTATTTTCTAATTAATCATTTTTTAATTCAATAGTTCTTTATTAAATAGCATAATTTTCAATCCATTTATAGTATTTTCCATTACTCTGGTATGACTCTGGTCATACCGTATGACTCATACCTGTTCCAAAAATAAATGCAGTTTATTATTTATTTGTAAGGTATTATTTAGTTATAATCTAAATCACGTATATAGTTTTTTTTTTCGCGTTTCCTACTTTAATGATAACTTTAATTTTCTGTCTCATTGACACATTTAAAACTTTTTACTCCGTGTGTGTTTTACTGTTTTTGATGCGAAGAATCGAGCGTGTCAGCATCCCGGAGGCTTTATGCTCGCCGGCCTGGCCTGCGTGGCGCGGGTCGTATATGTGCGATGCGTACTTGCTCTCTGTATATTTTTTTCTTTCAACCCCTAAGTGATTCCGGCGTGACGCATTTTTCTTGTAAATCTATTTTTTATGCGACCTATTTTGCCATTTCACCGCCGCGCCCACATATAAACCTCTTCTTGTGTTTTGCTCTTTTTACCTAACACAATTTTAGGCGACTCGATATTTGCACACTATAGGCTCGTGTTTCGGAACTCGGAGACATGAACGTGATAAAGAACGCGGGCTTTTAAATTCTAAGTGGAATTTCTTGGAAGTAAATTAGAGGATGGTTGGACTTGTAAAATCGAATGGAAAATTTTAAAAGCTATTCTGATGTTACTGTTATAGAGCTTTCATAATCTGTCAAGTATCCTATTAAGTCATAAATATATAATATAATATTAATGTTGGAAAACGATACAATCTGATTTATTCAGTAGTATTACATGATTCACTAGCTTTACCTCATCAAGCGTTGCCGTATTTTACATTCAATTAGAAATTCGAACTAAAAACAGTTTCTACATACAGTTATTATGAAGGAAAATGAGCTGTGTGAGAATCTTAGGCGAGTAAATGATCCAAAATGAGCATAATTTTCCAATAGATTTAATATCTGATAGGCTTCTCAAATTAGATTAAGTTTATTAAAAAATATATGTTAGAATAAAATAACCCTTGATTTTTTTTATATAAAATTGAGCTTTTTTATAAGCTCAAAACATCTCAATCGAAATTCATCGAAAGATGGTGTAACTACCATAATAATTCTTACAAAATAGGAGTTTGTGCTAAGAGAAAATTTAGGGTGATATGCATATTAATTTACGCATTAAAACATACTAAAAAATTTAAATTGACTCAAAAAATAAAAAAAATAAAATGGCATTGCTAACCTTCACCATATGGTTTCAATCAAAATATTGGAGAACTTGTCCGGGGATAATATACCTAACTGTTTCACAAATTTTCACGGCTATTGGGTGTATAGGACATACACCAACAGAAATACGTTCAAATTATTCAAGATATGATACATTTAAATAAGTATCATCTTACCCATTATTTTGTGGTAGCATATTTCTATTAATACATAGTGTTAACACATCGTACAATTTAAATAGTTTAGGTATAACTATTGTAATAGTTACCTTATTACAAGTGAATGTATCTTTTATGTTAAATTACTTTTTTTTTTCTAAATAAAAAATGACAAATACAAACTCCTTCATAATTTGCTAATAAAATAAACTCGGTACTGTACTCGGATATCATACCGTAGTATATGTTTCCACAAAAAAAATTAAAAATGTTTTTGATGAATTCTTATTATGCGGAAACAATAACAGAATCTCATTTCTACTATTTTTGTTTCGTCTTACCTTTGGCATTTACTCCCGCATAAATAATATAAAGTACACCTGTCGCATAATAATATCATGAGATTTTCTTTGGAGGTTACCGTATTCTAAGTTTGAAGTACAAGCGTGGAAAAGATCTGAAATGTCGGCTGGAATATTGTTCATTTTTGTGGCTTTTGGTCGAAATTAGGAAATATTTTATTATAGGGTTACGTTTTAAATTGTTCAATTTAAGTCAGCATTTGCGTTCCGGCAAAACAAATTTACAAAATCGCTACATACAGAAAATGAATTAATAAGTGAATTGTATAGATTATAGTTTAACTAATTTTTATTAAATGATCCTATTATTGTAATAAACATACATATAATATTCATATAAAAAAATGGGTTTTGTAATAATTTTTGTTTCTTTCCTTTTCGAACGGAACCGGAACAAACATGAGAACCGATTTTGAACCGGTTTTTAAATTTTAGCGTTCCGGCAAAAAAAATATTAGCGCAACACTGTAAAACTCAGTTTAATTTACTTGTCTTTAATACCTTGTTTGCAAATTAAAATTTTTATCACCAATTTAGCTATGTATTGTGTAATTTTTACTGCGCCATATATGCGAAATTTTATTTTATATTTATTAAATATGTCAAATTTAATAATATTCGTTGCGCTATTAAAGAGTATTACACAGGAATATTTGAATAAATTGAAAAATTTGAGCAAACTCGTTTTCAAAAAAGTCTAAAATATAATATCAAAACGATAAATATATCGGACCGCTGATGTAAGTTTATTTATAATGTTAGTTTTTTTTAATTATGTTATTTATAATAATTGTTTTTGTTTTTTTTTGTAATGAGTTTATAGATACCATATATAGTTTCATCATGTTATTAAAAATGACAGTTTTTTTTTGTAAAAAAGATAATTAACAGGTATATTCAGGAAAAGGCTGCTTTTTACGTAAGACGAAACAAAGAGTTATTAAAAAAATAATTGAAAACTTGCTAAAAAAAAGCAAGTGAACGTGAAATTTTTAACGGTTTCTAAATATTGAAATTTCTAATAGTTAAAATTCTAATAAATAAAAGTCCCAATTTCAAATAATTCTTTGAAGATACAAAATGAATTATATGCACGAAAATTATAATATATTGAACGCAAAAATACAAATGAAAGTTATAATTTTCCTTCTTTAGATTTATTCATAATTAATTATTATTAATAATAGATAACAACAAATTTTATATACGATTTATATCTCTGTACGTAAAGGTAACATAGAAACCATAATTCTCTGAAAAATGTACGTGCTTATTGTGAATAAATGTAAAGAGATTATTCATTGATACTGATATTTAGGCATTTTTTCACGAAATACATCTTATTACTCAATTAGGGTGCTATTGAAATGTGATTATTTCTTTTATTTGCTATAATAGAGAAATTTTCCGAAAGCTCTCTCACATGGCAGTTAGAATTTTAAGAAATACAAAGCTATAATTTTTTCATAGGAAACTAATATTTTTTTTAGCAAATTTTACTCATGCAATTTAATTACTCTTGAAAGTAAATCCAAATTTGATGCTCTCACAGTATATAAACCTACTTTGATCTACTATTATATGAGTCTGCAGATTATTTCTTGGAAGCTTAAGACTTCTTGAGTATAAAGTTGACGAGAATACCTATGTAATAAATTTTAATAATATCAAGCATAAGATATCACAATACTTATATAGAACCTAAATTCATTTTGCAGTTTATATGCAATCTCCATATGAGCATTACAGATAGAGGGCTTAAGAAGTGCGGAAGTTTTCGTGAAGTTTTGAATATTGTAAAATTAATTTCATAATAATCTTTACGGAAAGTTGGCGAAAACTTTACTCGCTGCGACAATGTAATTGCACGACAAACGTGCGGGACACGCCGCACTAAGTTGCACCAGGCTGAAACTTTGCATGGGAAATGATAGTGCTAGGTTTTTTTGTCTTCACTCGCCGAGCCATTTGAGCGTATTAAATCAAAAAGTTTACTAGGAAAAATTATGTTTGTCATTTTGATAAAGTTGTACTTTTATGTGCAGCGGTTAAGATAAAACAGGATTGCAAAATGTTACAATAATGGTGTTATTTGATAAATGCTATTTTTATTGCCCACTTTGAAGTATTGACCATACAAATTTATTATTGAGTTTAAAGATATGAAGATATTAATTATGTATTTCGTATCGAATACCCAATTAGAGGCCTTTTGTCTATTTTTCCATATATATTAAAAACTACAATCGTGAAACTACAACCCGTTTCGAACGACCAAATCGATGACCAATGACAAATCAGTATTTGTGGCGTAACACATGCGTTGCATTTTTGCTGAGTAACCTCCTAGTCTTCTTCGTCAAGTTGTACTTTAAAAAGTAAAATTTTAAATTTTATATTTTGAATTTTAAATTACGACCTTTGATTTTTCTTTAGTTATGTTATGAATTGCTTCACTTCTAATTGCTAAAATTAGCTCTTGCGTTACGGCAGTGACTTCCGCAAGAATGGGTCAGTCGCGTTTCTCAACAGCTCATGTATAACATAATTTAATGTTTTTGGTAACTTTTAATAAAAATGTATATTAGAATTTAAATATTACACTTTTAAAAGACTAAAAATTAAAACAAATTAGATTGCCATGCGCGATGCTCATAGGTGAAGGGTTAATTATTAGCAACATTTTGACACTTTCGGTAATTTTCATAATATGCAGGAAAATCTGTTATATAACTGGCATAAATTAAAATCAATAATTTTACAAAATTGACAAAATTGTATATTCTTATTTTTAACATAGTGTGTTTAACTTGCTAATAATTTGAATTTATTTACTAGTGTGGAAGTTTGCTAGTAATTTGAAATAATTCCCACATGAACATAAATATTGTTTTCAAATATTGAAGCCATCCTACTGGTCATCAATAAATAAGTTTTAAATCCATTTCCATGTTCCAGTATTTCAAATTAAACATGCATGACATTAAATCAATAGTGATGTGTTTATTGTCTGAAAATTTCGCATCATTCAATACAAAATCTACGCCATATGTTTCGGTTGTCAACTTTCCTCCACAATCGTTTATTTTTCCATTTTCATTTTTTCAATATTGTTTGCGATGGGAGGCAGCTAACGGTGCGCATGTGTCCATAAACGTTAATCATTATTTGATATTCCACAGCGTAAACAGATGCAACAAAAGCCGCCATCAGATTTGCATTTTTATGATAAAGAAAAACACTCGGCAGATTTTTGTAAGAGGCCTCTCCATATCGAACGATGAATATTATAAATATGTAAAATATGTTGTTGCGCATCGAACGCACGCTATGGACTTGATTCGGTTTGAATAAATTTACAAAGTTTTATGAAGTTACTGAAAGTGAAAGATGCGATTTCGTTCGCTTTATGGAAAATAATTAGTTTATTTTTTATTGCGTTATTAGTTCATTTTCCATTCCTGACTTACATACAATTTTAATATTATACAATATTCATTCATTACAAATAATAATATACGTGCATTAGTATTTACGAATCCATTTTGTATAAAATCAATATTATGGGAAGTAATATGTTCTTACTTAAAAAGCTTTATATGCATTCACTTCCAACAAAACTCAAAGTTTTAACTCTATTCGTACTGTGCATTGAAATGATATATATTGAACCATATACAAAACGATATATATATATATATATATATATATATATATATTAGGGTGGTCCTTAACAAGGATATTTTCGAATTTCTTTGCTCCCAAGGGCGCCAATGCTTCCAATTTAATAAAAATGAATCTCTAATAGTATTAGTTCTTAATATAAACATTTAGATAGAGCGCACGCCAATTAAAAGTTTCTTATATTTGTTATTAACATACGTCATTAAGTAAATTCTTGCGACATCTGTATAGTATTTGTGAACTGAAATATTATGACACATAAAAATATTTATAAACCACTTAATCTCTAATTAGATCCTATTCATCATGGAAACAAGAATTGAGATTCAGGTATCAGATGAAATATTCAACTGATTATTTGAAAAATAACATTTTCGGTTTCACAAACAAACGATCGGAACTATTTCTATTTGTCTTTGTAACATACTTATATCTGTAATAATATAGATTAAATTTATTTGTTTATCGCATTTCATTTCATACATTTCGTCTTATAAAAACTTATTCTATTCAAGTATAAAAGTCAACTGTAATCTATAGCTACGAACGAAACATCATAGAACGTACATATGCTTCGGCATAGATTCTGATTCGAATCGGTCAAGCTCTCTTGAAATTATAAACTTTGATGAATTTTTATATTTCAACCGCTTATCGTAGTTGAAAAGTACAATATTGACTAGAATACTTCTAGAGAATGAATGTACTAAGGCTGATCGTTTGTTATATTTTGCGTCAGGAATTTTTGCTTTTTTCCCATCACTTATGCATGCAAACGTTATTCAAGATGCTAAAGGTTGTCTCTACGTGAATTATGTGTTTATATATATATATATATATATATATATATATATATATATATATATTTGTGCTACCCTTTCCTGATTTATAGGATTGATGCACATAGATTTCACAATTCTTTAAAATTTTCAACAGGTGGTTAACAATCAATTATTTCAATATTCGTTTCTATCGTGTACTAATAAAGCATTTTTCTACAGACTTGATTCTAATACCTTTCATTTATTTATTGTTGTGAATATTTTAATTAATTACTATTTTTGCGTAGTATTCTTCCAAATAAAGAAGAAAGCCCTGTATTAATTCACATTTCTCGTCAAAAACACCCCAGTACACAATCGTATAATTAGAAAAGCGAATGATTTTCTATGAATGAAAAGTATAAATTTCGTTTTCAACAATGCTATAAATATCTCCAATTTTATTGTGCGAGCAAGAAAAGGGATCCCTTTTTCCTTACATTGTTGTGTATTCGGGACGTCGCTTCATGCTAATTATTTATCCCTTGTTGAGTGCTGGCAAGAGTTGCCTCTTGCTCGAGGGTTGAGGGTGTGACCGAGACCAGAAAATCAGCCCTTTACGTTCTCAAATAATTTATTGCCAAATTATTATCGCCGTCTTATATAAAATATTGCCGCATAATACGCCCGATGTTGTTGACCTTCGCTTTATTTTAATTGGGTAACTTAAAGGATGCTATCAGAAGAGATTTTGATCTTAATTGATATAAATCACAAGGTTTTTCTAGAGTTAGTATCGAGGAAAGAAACCGGACATAATTGTCATATAAATTTTAGGATCTAACTTTTTACTTTTCATCTAACAAGCATTTGTATTTAAATTGGTTTTCACTTTATTTACCATAAACATGTACCATGTTTTTCATTTCCGACAGCTTTTATAAAAATATTAACGTTTATATTAACTAAATCTTATATTTCATGATGATAGTAAACGGTGGTCTGCCCAAAGATAGGTTCATGGTGTTAGGGCCACCACAAATCAATAATTCTCTTTCATTTCCTTGTTGACCTTTAGCATTGCCATTAAAGGGTATTCTAGTATAGAAATTCAAAAAAATCGATTTTTTTATTTCATATTTTCAAAATTTAACTATCTAAGAGTATGGGTACGAGAAGGTTTTTGAAAATTTGATTACTTTTCGGAGATATAGGCATTTTACTGACTCGGTTTCCATACTGGTTTGGCTTCACGCAAAAATTAAATGCGTTTTTCTCAGAAGACTTTTTCAGTACTGTTGACACGATTTCTCGAGTTTTAACTGACCGATTTACTTGAAATGTTCAGAGAGTCTTGTTTATAGACCTATCTATAGCCCGAACTAGGATTAACGCCAAATTCCAATTTTCACTATTTTTAAAAAATTCTAGAAACTCAAAAAAAAAAAAAACAGTCAACAGTCGCCAATTTGTAAAAAAAAAACGTTTTTACTCATCGCTAGTTCGGGCGATTGCGACATCATTGTAGATTAAAAATCTTATTTTTTGCATTTCCGATGGCTAGCTAGGAGGGCTGAAATCATGTCAAGACTGAGGTGCCAATTTTTGAGGCCACCCACTTCATCAGCTGCCAGTTTTTACAATTTTAAACTTTTTTATTTTTTAATTTTTGTTTTGTATTTTAATAATATTAATAACAAATGGTCAAAAATGGATAGTAAAAACATTCATTGCTTTCTTTTACGACACTTTAAAATGACCTAAAATTCATCGCTCTACACTAGAATACCCCCTTAAACAATGTTTTATACACTTTTATGCATTTTTCTTTACAAACTTTTGCTTCCATGTTTCCTGACCCTGCACTTCGACTTTCAGTTCCCTGCATTTTCTCTTTTCATGTATTTCTTCAATCATCCGCATTCTTTTTTCCTGTCCCTTTGGTCCTTTTACTTTGCTTTCGACGATTTATGATAAGAGATTTTTTTACAAAAATCAGTTCCTAAAACTATACCAAAGAAATGTCTGGAGGTACAATGTTAATTCCTTTATACCCCCTAAGAATTTCAGACTTGATCAAATCTCAATTATTTTCATTATCAAAAACCCGCTACTGAAAAAAGTAGTTTCGAGAAGAAAGCATTTAAAATTACTGAACCGTATGTGTGTCTGGCGCGTCGCGCATTTAAATGAATTTAATTAATTAAATAGCGCAGCGGTAATTGTTGAATTTTACCGCACATTCTTTAATGTGATTGTAGATTTAAATTGTACAATAGAACATGTACAAGCATTCAATCTCTTTATATCTCTTTGAAGTGATATTTTGAATCAGTATTTATTTTTAGTGACTTTCATGTCACTTTCCATATTATTCGATATTTTACTAAATAATTAGGGCATTTTGCGTGAGATGGTGTATCTATAACATTGTCAAGACGACCAATTAGTATTTATAACTTTTGCTAGGCTTTTCAAATAATTATGTTTAAACAGATTTTTTTTATTTTTTATTTTTATTTACTGATTTTTTATTTTCGTCATTTTTTGGCATTACTAGTAATTCGGCCCATAGAAGGTTAACATTCATAGTACAATATTTTCCTATTATTTCTGCAACTTTAACTCTCATCACTCTAAATCACAACAATCTATTAAGATTCTATATTTATCAATTAGCTATGTTTTTGATATATTAATGTATGCTCAAAGTATTACTGATTCAGAAAATGTTGTCATGATGAAAAACGCTAGTATCGGTCCAGAATAAGTAAAATGCAAATACAGTCTTCAACAAAATGCTTTTATGATTGGAATTTTTATTTATCCGGTTTGCAGTAAATTGTATTTTAATATACATTTGAATCAACAAGTTATTAGATTATTTACATTAAATCTGAAAATATCTATCTATTAAATTTGATTCATGTCAATTGAATCTCTTCCATCTTACTTTCTCCATTTAATTTTTTATGTGATATTATTAGTGTATCAATACTTATATAAATAATTAATAATAATTAATAATAATTAGTAATAAAAACGAGATGTACGGCTATAATTTATGTAAAAATGTAAATTCTCTTGGCTTCTATTTAAATTTTATTAACTTGCCGTAGGGTAAGTATAGTAATGGGCAGAAAATGAAAATGTTTGCATTTTTCGATGTTTTGAAGATTTCTGAACATTTTGGCATGTCTCAGAAAAAATATATGTGTGTGTGTTGTAATGTATGTCCGGTATGGAAATGTGCTGATTAGTTTTTGGCAGATACAGGTCCAGCCAAAGAGTGCAGAAAATACAAATCGAGTTTTTGAGTGATTTGAATGATCTAAAAGACATTCAATTTGTAATGATTGAGAGAAGAGGTGATTAGATTTTAGCAAAGGCAGGTCCAGTTATTTCGAACGGCCGTTTTTTCAGTTTTCAATAATTCAGATTTTAATTTTAATTTTGTTCTAATATACTCTACAAATAATTTTAACTTTGCAATTCTGTTTATATAATTCTTATAAATGTTAGGCAATTTTACAATATTTATAAAAAATTATATGAAAACATTTAATGTTCCTCGAACATTTAGTTACGGTACGGGAAGTTCCAGCAATTTGCCTTAAGGCACGATTCCATACACCACTAGTTTATTTACATTAAATCTTAAAATATTAATCTCTTAAGTTTGATTCATGTCAATTGAATATCATCAACTTACTTTCTCCATTTCAATTTTTATATGATATAATTAGTGTATCAATAATTATATAAACTTGACTTAAAAAAATGAGTTGTACGGCTACAAATTAACTATGTAAGAAAATAGATTCTTCCGATTTCTATTCAAATATTATTTAGTATTTTGCAATTTTGGGCTTTGCAAACGACATCACTTAGTCTCAAATCCAAAATCTGAATTGGTATTTGTTATATACTTAATTTATCCATCAATGCATTCCAGTGTTTCCAAAATTGATTTTTCTTACTAATTTTTGTCTCCCGGTACGGAATTGGGATTGCAATTTGGACGTACCTGCATATACGTCACTGATTGTAAGTGTAATCTAGACTCAGGTCTACCCAAATCTGTACTAACGCTTGACACAGCATATTCCATTCTGCATCAGTATGTAACTTCTAGTTTCTGGACCTTCGACCATTTGTCCAGGAATTATACCTCATAAATAAATGGCTCCTTGGAAAATTATCACAATCATTTGTTTCGAAAAATTTGAACCATCAACTATTGATGTAAGTGGACATTTTTGAACTACTATCATGGAACTATACTGACGATTAAGCTTTTTTGTTATTATTAGATTCAGTCATATTAAGTTATATAAGTATGCCCGGTTATGTTTTATATTTTTTAGTTATTGCAGATTAGATACTTTGTTAAAATCTATTTTGTATTTTTTATTTTAGAAGTATGTATTTTACTGATCGATGTGGTCATTTTAACTTTTTTACATTTCTACGCTTTTGCTATTCAGAAGTGAATTGGAAAATCAATAAATAGCTCTACAAGAAATCTTCATAGCCAAGAGAGAAAAATATCTGGATAAATAAGATAGCGCGAGCCCAGACAACTCGACCCATGAATGGGAAAACATAGCAAGCGACGACGTTAAGCAAATATTCTGGAAGCCAAAGAAAAAAGTAAATTCAAAAGAAAGAACCGGGCATTATATTGAAGCTTTATTGATTTTACCAATATAACTTACAACAAGTTATTTCATGGTGTTTTTTTACTTTTCGGAATATTTGTAAAAATATCTGAACCCTCCTCCAATATACCACAATAATAGCGATACTAATCAGCAATAATTGTTTCCTTAGACCTTACCAGTCTAGCATAATTCTTTTGGCTTAATTACGTTAACAGTGAAGATTTTGATTTCAATTTATTAACTTCCCGAAGGAGAAGTTTATGTTTTCATCAAAAAATCCGATTCGCTAATTTTATGTTTTCTCGACGTTTCAAGCCATTCTGAATCGAATGAGACCAAATTTGGAAAAAGTATGTGTGTGTGTGTGTATGTGTGTGTGTGTGTGTGTGTGTATGTGAACAGATTTTTTGCCGTAAATCGACGTTTTCTCAAAAATGACTGGACCGATTTTAAAAATTTAAAAGCCATTTGATGTATCTCGATGAGGACTATCGTCTCTGAGTTTTGTGCGGCGATCGGCCGGGCCGTTTTGCTGTAAATTGCAGAAAAGTGAAAAATTTTTCGCCCACGTTTTAGCCCGCAATTCTAAATCGATTCTGAAAATTCAAAAACCATTCGATAGATATTGATTGGGAATCGTGCTGATTAGTTTTTGGTAAAGATCGGCCGAGCCGTTTTCTTGTAATAACGTTTTAAAAAAAAAAAATTTGACGATTTTTATGATTTTTTTTTTGACGGTAGATACCATAGTTTTCTAGGTCATACTAAAATATTACGGCCCTATGACAACTCGTTTAGCTTTAAAAATTCGTCAAAGTTTGCAAAAATTGGTATAGTTTTTTTGACATTTGTCAAAATTAGACTTTTGATCGACGTTTTCTCAAAAGCGCCTGAACCGATTTCAGAAATTTAAAAGCCATTTGATGTATTTCGGTGAGGACTATCGTTTGTCAGTTTTGTGCGACGATCTGCCAAGCCGTTTCTTTGCAATTTAAAAAAAAGTGTTAAACTTTTCGTCCATATTTAAGCTCATCCTACCGAACCGATTTTAAAAAATCAAAAACTGTTCGAAAGATATTAGTTGGGAATGGTACTGATTAATTTTAGGTGAAAATCTACCGAGCCGTTTTCTTGTAATGAACTGTTGAAAAAAAAATTTAAGCCGATTTTCATGGAACTTTTTTTTGGCGATATACATCATGGTCTTATAGAACTTACTGTAATATTACGGCATTACGACAAGTAGTTTAATTTTAAAAATTCGTCAAACTTTACTAAAATTATTATCGTTTTTTAAAGTAGGATTGATGAAGTATATTATTTACACTTTTTTTTGATTAAGTCAATTATTTACACATATCGGGAAGTTCATGTAACTTGCCTCAAGGCTAAATACCAAACCAACTAGTTTCATAATTAAATTAACAGAATTAGCACAATATTTATTTCCCAATAGCATGTTATCGATTACTCATACATTGCATCTAAAATATATTTTAATTGGTTTTTATTTATTTTTTTATACTACTTGTGCTTCTAGTATTATTTTATTGTTAACTGATTTACTTTCTAACAATTAAATTAAGTACTTTTTACATCTGACACTTGAATATTTCATTGTTTGGTGAATCAATATTTTATCGCTTGAACTTATGGCGTAATCAATACTGTAAATATTAGCTTTTTTATAAAATACTTTTGTAAGGATATTTCTCTAAATTTTATTGTTTGTGGTACATTATTGTTTTCATTGTGTCACCTCGAACTAAATACTGCGTAAAAATGAAAAGAAAGAAAATAAGGTATAAGACAACTGATTTTAAGAACCACAAATTTGTGTGTTATCAATTAAAAATTATATATATATATATATATATATACATATGTATAATACGCATACACCCATACACACAAACCTGTTTGGCCAAAAATCTATTTTTCATACCCTTAAGATTAGACCACCCTTAAGATGTTTGGTCGTTTCTTTATTTTCACCCTTTACCTCAAACCATAGAGAATCGTAACAGACATTTTCGTAATGGATTAATTTTTTATCCCGATTTAAGTTAGATGTTTTTGAGTTCATCAACAAGCTTAAATATTATTTCAAAAAGTGGATTGGAAAATCAATAAATAGCTTTCAAGAAATTAAAAAAAACGATTTTTTTATCAATCAAAACCTTGAATATCAATTAAAGTGAATAAATTCAATTCAAATGAGAAATCAGTTCCAAATTGGGTTGCACTTGTAATGACTATTAATATGCTCCAGAAACATTTGTAAGTGACATGCTTTGCAGTGCGAAAACCATATATATATATATATATATATATATATATATATATATATATATTAGGGTGGTCCTTAAGATGGACATTTTCGAATTTCCTTGCTCCCAAGGGCTTAAATGGTTCTAAATTGATAAAAAGCAATTCTCTGAAAGTTTTAGCTCTCAATATTAACTTTTAGATAGTGCGCAATTCAATCAAACTTCGTAAGGAAATAGCATGAAAAAAATATTGAAAATTCAAAATAAATTTTTAAGTATAACTTAGCGACAAATGAATTAAAAGTAAAAATTCAGGACATTTTTTATTGAAAATTCGACTCTCTGCAAAATTTTTGAAAATTTTTTCATGCTATTTCCATACAAAACTTTGATTGAATTGCGCTCTATCTAAAAGACAGTATTGAAAGTTAAAAATTTTAAAGATTCCATTATAATGGAATTTTAATATTTTACAAGGCACCTGAAATTTAATATTTTTGGGAATATTTAATGTACAACACATGCTTCAAAAATATTATGTGTGTCATTTGTTTGTGACTGTAATATTATCATCAAATTTCTCACTGTAAGAAAATCCAGCATACCTAATAATTACCTCGGGCTAATAATAATGTTATCGATTGAGCTATAATTTTGGATATGTTATCAAATGCTTTGTGAGACAATAGCGAGTTCCTTCTATGTCTTCGATGGTCGCAGTAACCAAGCTATTACTGTGCAGTTTCTAGTTTCCCTGTGGTAACCACCGGCTTTGTAATTATTCTGATGTTAACACACGGCCACACACATTGTAATCCAACTGCATTATCATGGTGTGAAAAGCACTGAAGTTGGACTTTACCAAAATATGCATTTTGAATTTTGACATAATATGCTTCCTGCTTGTTATAACTTTCTATGTGACCTAGTAGTTGCAATAACTTGTGTCAGATCAGGTCACTGCACATATGCATTTAACGCAAATGTGACATACGAGTATATTATATAATGTAATTATGCGTTATTGTTTCATTCAATTTCCGATAGAATTAGGTATAGAATATGGATGAGAATGAATTTTCGAAACTTTTTGGTTATTTTTACTTACTTACATATAAAGTACGAATTGCATTGCGTGCATATCTGGGTATTCAAGAATGAATACATCATCAATTTGATTTGTATTGATCGTCTTAAATTTTGATTGCGTTAGGTATGTTCTTTTTTAAATCCCCTGTTTTACAGCTTATATATGAACTGGTGTTTTTGAAAAAAAAAATCTTATTGAATTCCGACTTTTTTTATATAAGTGCTAGGTAGTTAGTTCTTATCAAATTCAATGTATATTAAAGCTTTATTAATACGCCTCTAGAAATTGTGCTTATTGATCCGTTCAAGCTCAAATATTTGCTTTTTGGCTCAACTCGGCTTACAATTTATATGTATTACTCGAGGCAAAAAATCATTCGAATTGTAAAATTTCTTAAACCAATCGTATAATATTTCAACTTTACATTAAAAGAGGAAATTGAGCATTCTTGCTGCAACATTGAATAATACAAAATTAATATAATATCATACACAAACATATATAATATATACAGGGTGTCCCAGACTTCAACGTCAAGCCGAAACGGGGTGAGAAAAATTAGAAAAAAACTCTCACATTGTTTTTAAATTATAAGCTTTTAAATGCAACCTACAGCTTTTTTAAAATCATGATCATTTTTTGCTTATTATGGTTAACCTTTATTAATTTTATTCATTTAAACATTGGAACCGTAACCGTGAATAAGATTTCTAGAACCACGGTAAAAAGGCCACAATTGCTCCAAATCTTCAAGATATAAAGCTCTTTGTTAAACTATGAATTTAAGCTTTCCACAATTGATCAATTTTGAAAGGCCCTCCTATAAAAAAAATGTTCTAATAAGTATGTTGGAATGTTCCATCAAGAGTTTGCACATTCAATCACGATTGCAAAATGGTAAAATATTTGATTCTATAGAGTTGATAATATAAATAAATACCTGAAAATAACACGATTTTTTGCTAGTGCATCGACTATGTTCTTACAAATGTTATTTACGATTACGGGTCCAAAGTTGATCTTAGATTATTTAGATCAAAATATACAAAAATTAACTACAATAACTACAATAGAGTCAGTTTATCTAACGCTCTAGCTTGCACTTAAAAGCTCATAATTTTCAAACTACATGGAAGAAATTTCTCTATTTTTTTCCCTTTTGCTTAACGTTGAGTTCTGGGACACCCTGTAAATAATTTGTGTTTGTGTGTGTGTATGTCTGTAACTCTTTGGCTTATTACACAAATTCAAGTTTTGTTATCGTACCCTTTTGTTTATGACTACAACTCGAAGGTGAATCTCTGGCTAAAATGTGAAACCAAAGGTGCGATAACTTGATTAAACCCACCGAGCAATTGGTACAATTGCACAATTTGGCCTACTGCGGCGTCACCTAAAAGTTACGACCTACGCCATTCTCTAATTATGCTATAACTCATGTATGCTGGAACCTACCAACCCGTATGTACTAGATACCTACTATAAGTACCAGTAGTGTTAGGGCACGTTTATCTAATACGAATATAAAGCTATTCTAATCTCACTATCGCGATTTTTTCATATACAATGCTACTAAAAACTGTCAAACCTAACTTCTCGTATTTATTATTATGACGCATCAGAAAAATGCACTTACGTTTTTTTTGGCGTTTTATATCTAAAACGTCTGACTCCATAACAATCACATGTCATTTTGATAGTTTTTAGTACCATTTTATATCGCAAACGCTACATAACATAGCCTCACCATAACATAGGTCTATTTATCTATCGCAAATGACAATTTGAATGTGCAGTTGAAAAGCTGTCATCGATTGAAAAACGACCTAGTTTTAGATTTCTATCATTTCTATCTATTGTGATGTTTGTTTTCAATTAAAATTATAATTTGATAACAAACCGTTCGCACCGAAATAATTGCCATTATTCGAGTGCATTAAACTTTAATGGTTACATAAAAGAATTAAAAGTTTATTATAGCATTTTTACCTGAATTTAATTGAACTAAAATAATTATGATTGCATGTTTAGTAATGGTGTACGTATGTAAATTTAATAACTCTTATTTATATGAAATGGTTCTGAAAATATTGATTTTTGAACATGTGACTCTGAAAGTTAGTTTAAAGTAATTTTAAATCGAATATTTGATTATGTTTCAGTAGCTGGAATTCTTGAAGTTCAATTCGAACATTGTCGTTTGTTTCAACTCCTTTGTATGGATTTAATACTGAGTTTGTAGTTATGTTAATTATGAAATAATTGTGCTATTTTAATCATAGTTCTTATATTTGATTAGGATTTCTAAGGCAAACTAAGTGGGCATAAGGATAATTTAATTGGTCAATAAAAAATTGTCTTTACTTGTGATACTTGTACCGCATTTTAACGCCGAAGTTTCTTTCGGGATCAATATAATGCGGTTTTTAATAATCAATGATATATTTTTATTTTGGAGTTTAATTCATTTATTAATTAACGACTTTACTTTATCATTCTAATTCTTGTAAACTGACGAGCAATATTCATTTTCTCGTGCTAAAATTTATGAACAAATAAGAATTGTTCGGTATAGCATCTATTTAATATAACATTAATCTAATTAATTTGGTAAACTGGATGCAGTGAGTAGCAATTAATATTTTTGAGAATTAACATCATTAAAGTTTAAATATTATCAATTATTATATACAAAATAACGAGCTTATTGAATGATCCTGATCGAAATTGATTTTTATTACATCTAGTATTTCACGCCAACCCTACTTTCAGAAGATGAGCTTCCACAAACCAGAAAGAATCTTTCTTTTCTTGTATTGCTTTTTACTTTTCTTTTTCTCTTTCATATTTTATATTAGTTCAGTTAGATTCTTGTTTATATGTTCAGCTTTTTAACCGAAAGAGACATAAAAAGCTTATCACAATCGTACCCACTAAATTTGTCACAACCGTGCCTAAAGCACACTTTTGGAGACAAATAATCGAGATAAAATATCTGAGCAAAAACTAAATGCTTTCAGTGTTTGACTTACAGCTAAATAAAAAATGTGATCATAAGTATATCAGTTATTATTAAAAGAAATCGGACATAAATACTTACTTAAAATGTAGGGCACTGACTCAATACAATAATGGAAGCTTGTTTAAACAAATATACTTCATTTTTAGCGGCGACTGTCACTGCTTTACCATGGCACAACCGTACATAGATTACATTACAGATAAACTACATTATAGATAAAAAAAAAACTAAAACTAAAAAATAGATAAAATGCTGAAATTGTAACTTCAAAAGCCAAATGTGGATATATACTCGTATGTTCCCTGGGAAATAAAAATTTATGTTGCTGTATTTTTTTAAGATTTGTTAATAGTGTACCATATAATTTATAATAAACATTATAGTAGATTTCTTGAGGTCTAACTTCTGCACTCTTGAGGTTTTATTTCAATCAACTGTTTTGAGTATACTATAAGTATGCCTACTTATATTATACATACATATTTAGTAATCGCGTTTGCTGTTCCACATTCTCCCGAAGTCTTAAATTAAGGGTTATAAATACGTAACTATATTTCAGAATTCGCGTACTGTTTGTGAAAATAATTAATGTAACAATTATTTTGTTGGCTCGTTTGATTATATTTCACGTCTCTGCAACAAAAATAAACATGTATTATTCAGGCCTGTGGTGTTTTGTGTGCGTTTGTGATTTAATACAATACAAGCAGTCGGGTTAAAGGGTTAAAATGACTGCTATTTCGTGTGTTTTGTCTCACTTATGACAAAACACATACCATAATTGTAAGTGTTGTAATTAAGCTTACGGTTATACGCTAAAATCGCACGGAATTTCGAACAATGCGTCAACGCAAACATTTCAATTATTGTTAATGATAATTTCAACGTATCTATATGTGATGCAAATATCATATTTCGAATGCGAATTGAATCACGAAGAGAAATTTATTAGGTCATATACATTTCCAGTACGTTTATGTTTGAAAATATACACACGTTATCTACTTGTAACATACAATTCAACAATTTTCAATTTTAACAGATTTTTTACTACTTATCTTTATTTTTCATGTAATATTATCCCGATTACTTGCAATCTTGGAAAGATTTAAACGCATTAAAATCATTTAATATTTTCTTTTAAATATGTCCCAAATTTTGGTCATTTTATATCACAGACCTTAGCCTCAAACCTAAACGCAATGATAGTATTGACCTTAACTGTCAAAATTAAATTAATTTAAAAATTAAAAAATATATCACACGTTGTTTGGAAGTGCACCCTGGTGCTTTGGTGAAAATATGAACATTTTTCCGTTATTGTTTTTTTTTATAAATTTTGCTTAAACATTACGGTAAATGAAACCATCATTAACAAAAAGAACAGACATTTATAGAATATTTCTGGAATTTTTATTTCTGGACTGAAATATTACTCTTTGTTATTACTTACTAAATTATACTAGTACGCGTCAAGAACTACCAAACTTTTATATTCGAACACAAGATGATATTATCGAGATTTCCAGCTGATACTTTTAAATGGACTTCTGACAAAGCTTCTTTTAATTTAAAAACCTACAAAGAAATGGCTTGATCGATTACCATACAAAAATAATACACTTAACCCACTTAAGATTTAAAAAAATACAAGTTTTTGTTTCTGATTATGTTTAGGGCTTTTTAGTGGCAAATAATTCAGCAATATCTCGTTCTAGCCGTCTGACATTTCTAACAATGTGCAAATGCAAACATTTGCAAATATTAATATTTTGATGTGAATTCGCTGCATATTTAGAATCGTCTATTTCGTGTTATTCTGCTCAAAATGAAAACGACTAGATTTAATTGCATATTGCCTCTTATGGAGCAGCTTGGAAATATCAAAGTTAAACCCACTATTAAATACCAAAGTTTCATTCTAGTCATTCACCACGTGCTACGTTATTAATAACTCAGGTAGTCATGTAATCATATGTTCCATATGTTTAAAGGAAATACAAGTAAATTTCAATATTTCATATTCAATTCAATTTCAATAATTCATATTATCAAAATATTTCTACTGTAGATTGATATCAATTAATAAATAATTATTTAAAGATTTTCATAAATTTCAGGCCAGAATTATTTATCAAGCAAGTAATCTTTTCAGCTAATTTGTTTTTAACACTTTGGTGACTGCACGTGTCCGAAAATAACTGCTTCTCATTCTAATAAACTTTTCACTATATTTTTGTACTGTGAAAACAATTAGATTTGGAACGCAGAATATATACATATTTTAGTTTTATACTCCACATATTTGAAAATATTTTTTTGTTTTTTAAAATGCTAAATATGTATCATAATCATTTATTAGTACAAATAAGCAAAACTCACATACTGAAAAGAACAAAATTACTTATCTAATGAGTTATAATATGATAACTAAAAGTTGAAAATAAAATAAAAACTTACATTTTTAATGAAGCAAAACGCAGAATCATATCATTTTCAAAAGAAAACGAGCACGAACAATGGTTTATTGATTTTATATGTACTAATTAATTAGCTTCATTTTGCGCGTATGCATTTTTGTAATGAGATCTAGTGAATTATGCCGAAATATATGAAATAAATATAAAGTAAAAAAATATTTATTAGTATTTTTTAAATTTATACGACGAATTTTATTATTTCAAATTTGTTGTACAATCGATATGTTTTGACTATAGTGCTTGCCTTCATTCAGTGGAAAATTAGCTTACTCCATTATTAAAAATAGAATTAACTAATTCATGAAACATTAAACTACGTAATAACAATGTAATAAGAACTTAATAAGTACATACATAATAAGAACGTAGTAAGTACTTGAACTACGCAATAAGTAATACGTAACGTAACTTCGCAATGAGAACATAATGGTTATGTTTGTTTATATGAATATGTAGGTATTGTAATTTTTTATAAGTGAATATGTGTTTTATCTTTAGAAATAATCAATATAATGTATTGATGTGTATGTGTAAGTGTATGTATGTTTGTGTTTGTGTACATAATCTGATGTTTTGTTTGTAAATTTACACGCGTCGCTTCGGACTTTGTCTTCGAACAAGAAAACCAATTACTCCCATGCACTATGTGTGTAATTTAGATGTTTGTTCATGGTGCACATAAAAAGGAGTTTTATCTCTTCCACCTAATGCATAATACATGTGATTATGTAGTGGGATGGATCACATCGCACCGGCTGACTATCGCAAAAATATCACAATGTCACGAAGGGACACTTCGGAAACGAATTTCAGCGTTGATAGAATTTTCAGAGATACAATATATTTAATAATTTTTATTATTTTTGAATATTGTAGAAATTTTGGTATGAAATTTACAGAGCACGCCAATTGGAATTTTTCAGAAATTTGATGATTTTAGTATTGCATCTCAATCGTTTTTAGAATGGTACTCTGCATATCTTCCTGCCATCCTCCCACAAGTATATTTGGATTACTCCCATAAGTTTATTTGGATTCATAATTTTATAATATAATTCGATTACTCAATGCAATCACTCAAGAGTCTACAGACTGTTATATGCTGTTGATGTAATAAGTTTTACTTGGACATTTTTTGATAAATTATTTTGTGTTTTGTGTGATTATAAAACAATATAAGTCATTACGAATTGCTTCCATTTTATTTTCATACCATGCAGAGTTAGGATAAAATATGTGTTTGAAAAAAATTCCTTTTAGAATATCTACTTTCTAATTTTTGTATATAGCAATTAACTTAATAAATCTTTAGATTTTATCTATGCGATTATCCTATGGTAAAATGAGGTCGATATTTTCGAAATTTTCTATGTATTTACTCGAAAGCATTATTAGTGAATTGTATAAATGAAAAACGGTGTGCCAGACCAAGCCGGAGAATTTGTTCCCATTAATAAATAATTTAAATTAAAAAAATTAATATATTCAAAAAAGGAAAATATTTAGCATTTCAGGCTGAATGCAGAAAAATCTTGGTATATTATACTACGGAAAATAATTATCTTTTTATTGGTTTCTATATCTTTGGTGCCACTGAATTATGACTTCGTAAGAAGTTCTTTATTGTTTTTTTTTCAACCACTTAATTTTTTTTTTAAATTTACATATGTACCCATCGCCGTTAATTCAAAATGTATCATAAATTGAATTATATTTAAACATCGATAAAAAGAATTTTGCGAAATGCAAATATTATTTAAATTCATGCATTGATATTGTTGAATAATTTGTTTCAACCTGAATTGATATTTCTAGTTCCTACAAAAATGTTCAATTCAGTTGTACACACTTTTGCATCTTCTGTATATAAAAACATTCTGTAACATAAAAATTCATTTTTTTATTTAATCATATTTTTTACAAATGTCTTCAAGACAGTGACCTACAAGAAGTAAAATATTTGGTAAATTGAAGACATTATAAAAA
>NW_020539725.1:28232274-28279367 GCF_003426905.1 Ctenocephalides felis | reverse complement strand
AGGTATCAGATGAAATATTCAACTGATTATTTGAAAAATAACATTTTCGGTTTCACAAACAAACGATCGGAACTATTTTATTTGTTCTTTGTAACATACTTATATCTGTAATAATATAGATTAAATTTATTTGTTTATCGCATTTCATTTCATTACATTTCGTCTTATAAAAACTTATTATTCAAGTATAAAAGTCAACTGTAATCTATAGCTACGAACGAAACATCATAGAACGTATATGCTTCGGCATAGATTCTGATTCGAATCGGTCAAGCTCTCTTGAAATTATAAACTTTGATGAATTTTTATATTTCAACCGCTTATAGTTGAAAAAAGTACAATATGACTAGAATACTTCTAGAGAATGAATGTACTAAGGCTGATCGTTTGTTATATTTTGCGTCAGGAATTTTTGCTTTTTTCCCATCACTTATGCATGCAAACGTTATTCAAGATGCTAAAGGTTGTCTCTACGTGAATTATGTGTTTTATATATATATATATATATATATATATATATATATATATATATTTGAGCTACCCTTTCCTGATATATAGGATTGATGCACAAAGATTTAAACGATTTTTCAAAATTTTCAACAGGTGATTAACAATCAATTATTTAAAAATTCGTTTTTATAGTGTAATAATCCAGCATTTTTCTACAGACTTGATTCTAATACTTTTTCTTTAGTTATTGTTGTGAATATTTTAATTAATTACTATTTTTGCGTAGTATTCTTCCAAATAAAGAAGAAAGCCCTGTATTAATTCACATTTCTCGTCAAAAACACCCCAGTACACAATCGTATAATTAGAAAAGCGAATGATTTTCTATGAATGAAAAGTATAAATTTCGTTTTCAACAATGCTATAAATATCTCCAATTTTATTGTGCGAGCAAGAAAAGGGATCCCTTTTTCCTTACATTGTTGTGTATTCGGGACGTCGCTTCATGCTAATTATTTATCCCTTGTTGAGTGCTGGCAAGAGTTGCCTCTTGCTCGAGGGTTGAGGGTGTGACCGAGACCAGAAAATCAGCCCTTTACGTTCTCAAATAATTTATTGCCAAATTATTATCGCCGTCTTATATAAAATATTGCCGCATAATACGCCCGATGTTGTTGACCTTCGCTTTATTTTAATTGGGTAACTTAAAGGATGCTATCAGAAGAGATTTTGATCTTAATTGATATAAATCACAAGGTTTTTCTAGAGTTAGTATCGAGGAAAGAAACCGGACATAATTGTCATATAAATTTTAGGATCTAACTTTTTACTTTTCATCTAACAAGCATTTGTATTTAAATTGGTTTTCACTTTATTTACCATAAACATGTACCATGTTTTTCATTTCCGACAGCTTTTATAAAAATATTAACGTTTATATTAACTAAATCTTATATTTCATGATGATAGTAAACGGTGGTCTGCCCAAAGATAGGTTCATGGTGTTAGGGCCACCACAAATCAATAATTCTCTTTCATTTCCTTGTTGACCTTTAGCATTGCCATTAAAGGGTATTCTAGTATAGAAATTCAAAAAAATCGATTTTTTTATTTCATATTTTCAAAATTTAACTATCTAAGAGTATGGGTACGAGAAGGTTTTTGAAAATTTGATTACTTTTCGGAGATATAGGCATTTTACTGACTCGGTTTCCATACTGGTTTGGCTTCACGCAAAAATTAAATGCGTTTTTCTCAGAAGACTTTTTCAGTACTGTTGACACGATTTCTCGAGTTTTAACTGACCGATTTACTTGAAATGTTCAGAGAGTCTTGTTTATAGACCTATCTATAGCCCGAACTAGGATTAACGCCAAATTCCAATTTTCACTATTTTTAAAAAATTCTAGAAACTCAAAAAAAAAAAAACAGTCAAACAGTCGCCAATTTGTAAAAAAAAACGTTTTTACTCATCGCTAGTTCGGGCGATTGCGACATCATTGTAGATTAAAAATCTTATTTTTTGCATTTCCGATGGCTAGCTAGGAGGGCTGAAATCATGTCAAGACTGAGGTGCCAATTTTTTGAGGCCACCCACTTCATCAGCTGCCAGTTTTTACAATTTTAAACTTTTTTATTTTTTAATTTTTGTTTTGTATTTTAATAATATTAATAACAAATGGTCAAAAATGGATAGTAAAAACATTCATTGCTTTCTTTTACGACACTTTAAAATGACCTAAAATTCATCGCTCTACACTAGAATACCCCCTTAAACAATGTTTTATACACTTTTATGCATTTTTCTTTACAAACTTTTGCTTCCATGTTTCCTGACCCTGCACTTCGACTTTCAGTTCCCTGCATTTTCTCTTTTCATGTATTTCTTCAATCATCCGCATTCTTTTTCCTGTCCCTTTGGTCCTTTTACTTTGCTTTCGACGATTTATGATAAGAGATTTTTTTACAAAAATCAGTTCCTAAAACTATACCAAAGAAATGTCTGGAGGTACAATGTTAATTCCTTTATACCCCCTAAGAATTTCAGACTTGATCAAATCTCAATTATTTTCATTATCAAAAACCCGCTACTGAAAAAAGTAGTTTCGAGAAGAAAGCATTTAAAATTACTGAACCGTATGTGTGTCTGGCGCGTCGCGCATTTAAATGAATTTAATTAATTAAATAGCGCAGCGGTAATTGTTGAATTTTACCGCACATTCTTTAATGTGATTGTAGATTTAAATTGTACAATAGAACATGTACAAGCATTCAATCTCTTTATATCTCTTTGAAGAATTGTTTTGAATCAGTATTTATTTTAGTGACTTTCATGTCACTTTCCATATTATTCGATATTTTACTAAATAATTAGGGCATTTTGCGTGAGATGGTGTATCTATAACATTGTCAAGACGACCAATTAGTATTTATAACTTTTGCTAGGCTTTTCAAATAATTATGTTTAAACAGATTTTTTTATTTTTTATTTTTATTTACTGATTTTTTATTTTCGTCATTTTTTGGCATTACTAGTAATTCGGCCCATAGAAGGTTAACATTCATAGTACAATATTTTCCTATTATTTCTGCAACTTTAACTCTCATCACTCTAAATCACAACAATCTATTAAGATTCTATATTTTAATTAGCTATGTTTTTGATATATTAATGTATGCTCAAAGTATTACTGATTCAGAAAATGTTGTCATGATGAAAAACGCTAGTATCGGTCCAGAATAAGTAAAATGCAAATACAGTCTTCAACAAAATGCTTTTATGATTGGAATTTTTATTTATCCGGTTTGCAGTAAATTGTATTTTAATATACATTTGAATCAACAAGTTATTAGATTATTTACATTAAATCTGAAAATATCTATCTATTAAATTTGATTCATGTCAATTGAATCTCTTCCATCTTACTTTCTCCATTTAATTTTTTATGTGATATTATTAGTGTATCAATACTTATATAAATAATTAATAATAATTAATAATAATTAGTAATAAAAACGAGATGTACGGCTATAATTTATGTAAAAATGTAAATTCTCTTGGCTTCTATTTAAATTTTATTAACTTGCCGTAGGGTAAGTATAGTAATGGGCAGAAAATGAAAATGTTTGCATTTTTCGATGTTTTGAAGATTTCTGAACATTTTGGCATGTCTCAGAAAAAATATATGTGTGTGTGTTGTAATGTATGTCCGGTATGGAAATGTGCTGATTAGTTTTTGGCAGATACAGGTCCAGCCAAAGAGTGCAGAAAATACAAATCGAGTTTTTGAGTGATTTGAATGATCTAAAAGACATTCAATTTGTAATGATTGAGAGAAGAGGTGATTAGATTTTAGCAAAGGCAGGTCCAGTTATTTCGAACGGCCGTTTTTTCAGTTTTCAATAATTCAGATTTTAATTTTAATTTTGTTCTAATATACTCTACAAATAATTTTAACTTTGCAATTCTGTTTATATAATTCTTATAAATGTTAGGCAATTTTACAATATTTATAAAAATTATATGAAAACATTTAATGTTCCTCGAACATTTAGTTACGGTACGGGAAGTTCCAGCAATTTGCCTTAAGGCACGATTCCATACACCACTAGTTTATTTACATTAAATCTTAAAATATTAATCTCTTAAGTTTGATTCATGTCAATTGAATATCATCAACTTACTTTCTCCATTTCAATTTTTATATGATATAATTAGTGTATCAATAATTATATAAACTTGACTTAAAAAAATGAGTTGTACGGCTACAAATTAACTATGTAAGAAAATAGATTCTTCCGATTTCTATTCAAATATTATTTAGTATTTTGCAATTTTGGGCTTTGCAAACGACATCACTTAGTCTCAAATCCAAAATCTGAATTGGTATTTGTTATATACTTAATTTATCCATCAATGCATTCCAGTGTTTCCAAAATTGATTTTTCTTACTAATTTTCGTCTCCCGGTACGGAATTGGGATTGCAATTTGGACGTACCTGCATATACGTCACTGATTGTAAGTGTAATCTAGACTCAGGTCTACCCAAATCTGTACTAACGCTTGACACAGCATATTCCATTCTGCATCAGTATGTAACTTCTAGTTTCTGGACCTTCGACCATTTGTCCAGGAATTATACCTCATAAATAAATGGCTCCTTGGAAAATTATCACAATCATTTGTTTCGAAAAATTTGAACCATCAACTATTGATGTAAGTGGACATTTTTGAACTACTATCATGGAACTATACTGACGATTAAGCTTTTTTGTTATTATTAGATTCAGTCATATTAAGTTATATAAGTATGCCCGGTTATGTTTTATATTTTTTAGTTATTGCAGATTAGATACTTTGTTAAAATCTATTTTGTATTTTTTATTTTAGAAGTATGTATTTTACTGATCGATGTGGTCATTTTAACTTTTTTACATTTCTACGCTTTTGCTATTCAGAAGTGAATTGGAAAATCAATAAATAGCTCTACAAGAAATCTTCATAGCCAAGAGAGAAAAATATCTGGATAAATAAGATAGCGCGAGCCCAGACAACTCGACCCATGAATGGGAAAACATAGCAAGCGACGACGTTAAGCAAATATTCTGGAAGCCAAAGAAAAAAGTAAATTCAAAAGAAAGAACCGGGCATTATATTGAAGCTTTATTGATTTTACCAATATAACTTACAACAAGTTATTTCATGGTGTTTTTTTACTTTTCGGAATATTTGTAAAAATATCTGAACCCTCCTCCAATATACCACAATAATAGCGATACTAATCAGCAATAATTGTTTCCTTAGACCTTACCAGTCTAGCATAATTCTTTTGGCTTAATTACGTTAACAGTGAAGATTTTGATTTCAATTTATTTCATAATTAAATTAACAGAATTAGCACAATATTTATTTCCCAATAGCATGTTATCGATTACTCATACATTGCATCTAAAATATATTTTAATTGGTTTTTATTTATTTTTTTATACTACTTGTGCTTCTAGTATTATTTTATTGTTAACTGATTTACTTTCTAACAATTAAATTAAGTACTTTTTACATCTGACACTTGAATATTTCATTGTTTGGTGAATCAATATTTTATCGCTTGAACTTATGGCGTAATCAATACTGTAAATATTAGCTTTTTTATAAAATACTTTTGTAAGGATATTTCTCTAAATTTTATTGTTTGTGGTACATTATTGTTTTCATTGTGTCACCTCGAACTAAATACTGCGTAAAAATGAAAAGAAAGAAAATAAGGTATAAGACAACTGATTTTAAGAACCACAAATTTGTGTGTTATCAATTAAAAATATATATATATATATATATATATATATATATATATATACATATGTATAATACGCATACACCCATACACACAAACCTGTTTGGCCAAAAATCTATTTTTCATACCCTTAAGATTAGACCACCCTTAAGATGTTTGGTCGTTTCTTTATTTTCACCCTTTACCTCAAACCATAGAGAATCGTAACAGACATTTTCGTAATGGATTAATTTTTTATCCCGATTTAAGTTAGATGTTTTTGAGTTCATCAACAAGCTTAAATATTATTTCAAAAAGTGGATTGGAAAATCAATAAATAGCTTTCAAGAAATTAAAAAAAACGATTTTTTTATCAATCAAAACCTTGAATATCAATTAAAGTGAATAAATTCAATTCAAATGAGAAATCAGTTCCAAATTGGGTTGCACTTGTAATGACTATTAATATGCTCCAGAAACATTTGTAAGTGACATGCTTTGCAGTGCGAAAACCATCCATATATATATATATATATATATATATATATATATATATATATATATATATATATTAGGGTGGTCCTTAAGATGGACATTTTCGAATTTCCTTGCTCCCAAGGGCTTAAATGGTTCTAAATTGATAAAAAGCAATTCTCTGAAAGTTTTAGCTCTCAATATTAACTTTTAGATAGTACGCAATTCAATCAAACTTCGTAAGGAAATAGCATGAAAAAAATATTGAAAATTCAAAATAAATTTTTAAGTATAACTTAGCGACAAATGAATTAAAAGTAAAAATTCAGGACATTTTTTATTGAAAATTCGACTCTCTGCAAATTTTTGAAAATTTTTTCATGCTATTTCCATACAAAACTTTGATTGAATTGCGCTCTATCTAAAAGACAGTATTGAAAGTAAAAATTTTAAAGATTCCATTATAATGGAATTTTAATATTTTACAAGGCACCTGAAATTTAATATTTTTGGGAATATTTAATGTACAACACATGCTTCAAAAATATTATGTGTGTCATTTGTTTGTGACTGTAATATTATCATCAAATTTCTCACTGTAAGAAAATCCAGCATACCTAATAATTACCTCGGGCTAATAATAATGTTATCGATTGAGCTATAATTTTGGATATGTTATCAAATGCTTTGTGAGACAATAGCGAGTTCCTTCTATGTCTTCGATGGTCGCAGTAACCAAGCTATTACTGTGCAGTTTCTAGTTTCCCTGTGGTAACCACCGGCTTTGTAATTATTCTGATGTTAACACACGGCCACACACATTGTAATCCAACTGCATTATCATGGTGTGAAAAGCACTGAAGTTGGACTTTACCAAAATATGCATTTTGAATTTTGACATAATATGCTTCCTGCTTGTTATAACTTTCTATGTGACCTAGTAGTTGCAATAACTTGTGTCAGATCAGGTCACTGCACATATGCATTTAACGCAAATGTGACATACGAGTATATTATATAATGTAATTATGCGTTATTGTTTCATTCAATTTCCGATAGAATTAGGTATAGAATATGGATGAGAATGAATTTTCGAAACTTTTTGGTTATTTTTACTTACTTACATATAAAGTACGAATTGCATTGCGTGCATATCTGGGTATTCAAGAATGAATACATCATCAATTTGATTTGTATTGATCGTCTTAAATTTTGATTGCGTTAGGTATGTTCTTTTTTAAATCCCCTGTTTTACAGCTTATATATGAACTGGTGTTTTTGAAAAAAAAAATCTTATTGAATTCCGACTTTTTTTATATAAGTGCTAGGTAGTTAGTTCATATCCAATTCAATGCATAATAAAGCTCCATTAATACGCCTCTAGAAATTGTGCTTATTGGTCCGTTCAAGCTCATATGTATATTTGCTTTTTGGCTTATCTCGTTTTACCATTTATATGTATTACCCAAGACAAAAAATCATTTGAATTGTAAAATTTCTTAAACCAATCGTATAATATTTCAAATTTACATTAAGAGAGGAAATCGAGCATTATTGCTGCAACATTGAATAATACAATATTATTTATCTCACATTGTTTAGAAATTGTGAGCTTTTAAGTGTTACTTAGACCTTCGGTGAAATTATTGACCATATATTGGTCATTGTGATTAACTTTTATTGATTTTGTTCATTTAAACTTTGGAACCGTAACCGTGAATAACATTTTTAGAACCACAGTAAAAAAGCCACAATTGCTCCAAATTTTCAAGAAATAAAACTATGAAATCAAATCGATCAAAACTATCAACATTGATCGATTTGAAAGGCCCTCTTTTTAAAAAAATGTAGTATGTTAGCAAGTTCCATGAACAAAACTTCGCGCATTTATTCACGATCTTTCTTCATTTTATATTCAATTTATTGTATTTTTTTTTTTCGCTCATATCAATTTTGTAAATAAGACATAATAAATAAATCATAACAAAAAAAAGGTTTATTCACGATGTAAAATGGTAAAATATTTGGTACTATTTAGTTGATAATATAAATCTGAAAATAACACGATTTTTTGCTAGTGTATCGACTGTGTCAAAAAGTCCAAAGTTGATCTTTGATTATTTAGAACATAATTAACAAAAATCGACAACAATAACCGCAAAAGAGTCAGTTCATCCATAGCTCTATGTTGCACTTAAAAGCTCATAATTTTTAAACTACATGGAAGATTTTTTCTATTTTTTTGGCTTGACGTTGAGTTCTAGGAAACCCTGCAAATAATTTGTGTTTGTGTGCGTGTGTGCCTGTAATTCTTTAGCTTATTACACAAATTCAAGTTTTGTTATCGTACCCTTTTGTTTATGACTACAACTCGAAGGTGAATCTCTGGCTAAAATGTGAAACCAAAGGTGCGATAACTTGATTAAACCCACCGAGCAATTGCTACAATTGCACAATTTGGCCTACTGCGGCGTCACCTAAAAGTTACGACCTACGCCATTCTCTAATTATGCTATAACTCATGTATGCAGGAACCTACCAACCCGTATGTACTAGATACCTACTATAAGTACGAGTAGTGGTAGGGCACATTTATCTAATACGAATACAAACCTATTCTGATCTCACTGTCGCCTTTTTTCTCATATACAATGCTACTAGAAACTGCCAATCCTAACTTCTCGTATTTATTATTATGACGCATCAGAAAAATGCACATATGATTTTTTTGCGTTTGTGGCTGAAAAAAACGCCTAACTCCATAACAATCACATGTCATTTTGATAGTTTTTAGTACCATTTTATATGACAAACGCTACGTAACATAGCCTTACAATAAAATAGGTCTATTTATCTATCGCAAATGACAATTTAAATGTGCAGTTGAAAAGCTGTGTTATCGATTGAAAAACGACCTAGTTTTAGATTTCTATCATTTCCATCTATTGTGATGTTTGTTTTCAATTAAAATTATAATTTGATAACAAACCGTCCGCACCGAAATAATTGCCATTATTCGAGTGCATTAAACTTTAATGGTTACATAAAAGAATTAAAAGTTTATTATAGAATTTTTACCTGAATTTAATTGAACTAAAATAATTATGATTGCATGTTTAGTAATGGGTGTACGTATGTAAATTTAATAACTCTTATTGATATGAAATGGTTTTGAAAATATTGATTTGAACTCTACATTTGACTCTGAAAGTTAGTTTAAAGTCATATTTAAATTGAATATTTAATCAAGTTTGAGTAGCTGGAATTCTCGAAGTTTAATTCTAACATTGTCGTTTGTTTCAACTCTTTTGTATGGATTTAATACTGAGTTCGTAGTTATGTTAATTGTGAAATAATTGTACTATTTGGAACCATAGTTATATTTGAACAGGATTTCTAAGGAAATTTGTCAATAGAAATTTATCTTTACTTGTGATACTTGTGCTGAATTTTTACACCAAAGCTTTGTTCCTTATCAATATAATGCGGTTTTTAATAATCAATGTTATATCTTTATTTTAGGATTTAACTTACTGATTAATTAACGACTTTACTTTATTATTTTGATTTTTCTAAAGTGACGAACAATATTTATTCTCTTATCTTAAATTTTATGAACAAATTTGAAATCAATATAAAATATATTTAATATAACATTAATATAAATAATTTGGCAAACTGGATGCATTGACTTGCAATTAATATTTTCACGAATTAACACTGTAAAAATGTAAACATTATCGAGCTTATTGAATGAATATGATTAAAATTGATTCTTAATACATCTATTTTCCCCTACTTTCCCCTACTTTCAGAACATGAGCTTCCACAAATTAGAAATAATCTTTCTTTTGTTGTATTGAGTTTTAGTTTACGTATTTTATATTAGTTCAGTTAGATTTTTGTTTACATTTTACATAATTTACATTTACAATCTTATCACAACCGTACCCACTAAATTTGTCACAATCGTCCTCAACTCACACTTTTGGAGACAAATAATCGAGATAAATTATCTGAGCAAAAACTAATTGCTGGTAATGTTTAACTTACAGCAAAATAACAAAGTGATCAACGTATATCAGTTCTTATTAAAAGACATCGGCATGAAACTTACTTTTGACTCTTTTAAAAGCAATGCAAATCTACAAATCATATTAATGTAGGGTACTGACTCAATAATACACTGAACTATACGACTGAATACAATAATGGAAACTTGTTTAAACAAATATACTTCATTTTTCTCCCTTTGGACCCTGTCCCAAAAACTAATATAATTTAGCGGCGACTGTCACTACTTTACCCTGGCACAACCGTACCCAGTCACATTCTAGATAAAACGCTAACTTTTAACTTCAAAAGCTAAATGTAGATATATACTCGCATGTTCCTTCGGAAATAAAAAATTATGTCGCTGCATTTTTTTTAATTAGTTAATAGTGTACCATATAATTTTTAATAAAAATTACAGTAGCTTTCCTGAGAAATAACTTCAACTCTCTTAAAGTTTTATTTTAATTCATTGTTTTTGAATATACTATAAGTAGACCCACAACATGCTTATTTAGAAAGCGCGTTTGCTGTTCCACATTCTCCCGAAGTCTTAAATTAAGGGTTATAAATACGTAACTATATTTCAGAATTCGCGTACTGTTTGTGAAAATAATTAATGTAACAATTATTTTGTTGGCTCGTTTGATTATATTTTACGTCCCTGCAACAAAAATAAACATGTATTATTCAGGCGTGTGGTGTTTTGTGTGCGTTTGTGATTTAATACAATACAAGCAGTCGGGTTAAAGGGTTAAAATGACTGCTATTTCGTGTGTTTTGTCTCACTTATGACAAAACACATACCATAATTGTAAGTGTTGTAATTAAGCTTACTGTTATACGCTAAAATCGCACGGAATTTCGAACAATGAGTCAACGCAAACATTTCAATTATTGTTAATGATAATTTCAACGTATCTATATGTGATGCAAATATCATATTTCGAATACAAATTGAATCACGAAGAGAAATTTATTATGTCATATACATTTCCAGTATATGTATATATTATTAGTACACATTATCTACTTGTAATATACTGCTATGCAATGTTTAATTTATACACACACTTTTTGCTATTTATCTTTATTTTTTGTGTCTGATTACCTTCAATCTTTGAATAATTCAAAGTATTAGCATTAAAATCATTTAATTTTTATGCAACACGAAAAGTTTTAACTATTCTAATCAGCTTGTTCAATAATTATAGAAAAAATAAAATGAGTTTGAATAAAATTTTCACCAGATATTTAACGGTTATAGATAATAAGCTTGTAATGTATTTAGTTTGTAAGGCAAAATGTCTTACAATAAGTTAATTTTAATTTGACGATAAGCACCGTCGGCTATTTTATGTTATGTAAATTTTTATTATTCTCTTATATTTGATGTCTTGTAATAAATAGCCTATTTTTTATGTATTGACCTTAACAGTCCCGAAAAAAATTTAAAAAAAAAAGTCCGACGTAGTTTGGAAATTATGAGCTTTTCAAGTGCAAGCTAGAGCTTTGGTGAAATTGTGACCATTTTTCGGTTATTGTGGTTAACTTTTATTAATTTTGGTCTTTTAAACTTTGAAACTGTAATCGTGAATAATATTTCTAGGACTACAATGAAAATATACTACAATAGTCCCAAGTTTTTAAGATTAAGACTTTTTGTTGAACTATGAATTTAATTTTTTTAAAATCGGTCGTATTTTTGTAGTCTTCCCAAATGTATTGGGAAGTTGTATCTATACTCTATTATTGGAACAATTATATAAAAAAAAATGTAAGTTTCAAATTGCTTAAAGATTACGGTATTTGAAAGTATGTTCATAACAAAGAAAAAGAGACCTATCAAGGTAATTCTCGAATTTTTGAAATTGTTTAAAATATAATTTCTCGCTATTAGCAACTGAATATTCCTATCACGAACTACCAAATTTTTATATCAGATCAATAAGGAAATCAAGTTTCACAGATGATACTTTCATGTAGACTTTTGAGAAAGCAAAAAATTAAATTTTTAATTAAATTTAAAAATGTAGAAAGCAATGGCTTGATCAATTATTATACATAACTATTTAAACTTAATGTATAAAAAATGCATTTCAATATTTTGTTACTAATTATATTTAGAGCTTTTTTATGCTTTATTTAATACTAATATTATATTTCTATTTATCATTATCATTCTATTTTGATCTTAATTAATACTAGAACTCGTGGCAAATAATTTAGCAATATCCCTCTCTAACACTTGACGTCTCTAACAATGTGCAAATGCAAACATTTGCAAATATTAATATTTTGATGTGAATTCGCTGCATATTTAGAATTGTCTATTCCATTATTATTTCGTGTTATTCTGCTCAAAATGAAAACGACTAGATTTAATTGCATATTGCCTCTTATGAAGCAGCTTGGAAATATCAAAGTTAAACCCACTATTAAATACCAAAGTTTTGTTCTAGTTATTCACCATATGCTACGTTATTAATAACTCAGGTAGTCATGTAATCATATGTTAAAAGGAAATATAAGTAGATTTTATTTTATCAATACATTTCTACTATAAATTGATATCAATTAATAAATAATTAGAGATTTTCATACTATTTTACCAGAAAAAATAGTTGAATAAAAATTATGGCACAGCTGTTTATATTGGCTTTTTATATTGGCACTGAAAATAACTGGTGCTCATTCAAATAAATTTTCCATTATATCTTTGCATTGTAAAAACAAAACAATTTGAAACGCAGAATATATGCATGTTTTATACTCCACGTTCTTGAAAATATTACTTTTCACTTTAAATGCTAAATATGTATCATAATCATTTATTAGTACAAATAAAGAAAACAGACATACTAAAAAGAACAAAATTACTTACCTAATGAGGTATAATATGATAATTAAAAGTTGAAAATAAAATAAAAACGTATATTTTTAATGAAGCAAAACGTATAATCATATCATTTTCAAAAGAAAACGAGCACGAACAATGGTTTATTGATTTTATATGTACTAATTAATTAGCTTCATTTTGCACGTATGTATTTTTGTAATGATATTTAGCGAATTATGCGAAATGTACAAAATAAATATAAATATTTATTAGTATTTCTTTAATTTATACGAAGAACTTTTTCAAATTTATTTTAAAATCGATATGGTTTGACCATAGTACTAGCCTTTATTTAGTGGAAAATTTGCTCACCCTATTATTAAAAATATAAATAACTTTTACGTGAAACAATAAACTACGTAATAATAATGTAATAAGAACTTAATAATAAGAACGTAGTAAGTACTTGAACTACGTAATAAGTACGTAACCTAACTACATAATGAGTACATAATGGTTATGTTTGTTTATATGAATATGTAGGTATTGTAATTTTTCATAAGTGAATATGTGCTTTATCTCTAGGCTAACCTAAGAAATAGTTAATATAATATATTGTATGTGTGTGTGTGTTTGTGTACATAATCTGATGTTTTGTTTGTAAATTTACACGCGTCGCCTCGGACTTTGTCTTCGAACAAGAAAACCAATTACTCCCATGCACTATGTGTGTAATTTAGATGTTTGTTCATGGTGCACATAAAAAGGAGTTTTATCTCTTCCACCTAATGCATAATACATGTGATTATGTAGTGGGATGGATCACATCGCACCGGCTGACTATCGCAAAAATATCACAATGTCACGAAGGGACACTTCGGAAACGAATTTCAGCGTTGATAGAAATTTCGCAGATACAATAAATTCAATATTTTTTTATTATTTTTGAATTTTGTGGAAATTTTGATATGAACATTATCCAATTGGAATTTTTCAGAAATTCTTTGATCTTAGTATTTCATCTCAGATAGAATTACTCCTGCAAGTTTATTTGGATAAATTTTCATAATTTTATAATATCATTCAGATCACTCAATGCAATCACTCAAAAATCCACAGACTTTAATATGCTTTTGATTTAATAAATTTTACTTGGACATTTTTATATAAATTATTTTGCCTTTGATTCGATTTATTTTCATACCATGCAGACTTAGGATGAAACATGTGTTTGAAAAAGATTCCTTTTAAAATATCTACATTCTAATTTTTGAAGAACAATGAGTAGCTGTCAAACAAATGAGTCCAGTCAAACAAAAAATATTTGTTTGTAGTACATGATAGGTATCAGAGATGACGCTGTATGTGAAAAAAGAAAAAGTGTTTTTCACTTTTCTATTGAAATCTTTCTTCAATTTTCTGCTATAAACCTCACAGAGTCCGAGACCTTTCCAACGAATGCAAAATCGTCTAAATCGGTTCGTGCGTTCTGGAGTTATATCGTCAGGAAGGAAAATCCGACTTAATTTTATATAATAGATAAACGGTGTGCCAGACTTATAGCCGGAGAATTTGTTACCATCAATAAATAATTTAAATTGAGAAAATTAAGATATTCGAAAGAGCAAATTATTACTAAAGGCCTGAATTCAAAGAAATCTACGTTGGAAAATAGTTGTCTTATTATTAGTTTCTATATCTTTGACCCCACTGAATTATGACTTCGTAAGAAGTTCTTTTTTAATTTTTCTTTTAAACCACTTGATTTTTTTTTTAATTTTACATATGTACCAATCGCTGTTAATTCGAAATATGTATCATGATTTGTATTATATTTAAACATCTATAAAAAGAATTTCGCAAAATGCAAATATTATTCAAATTCATGCATTGATATTGTTGGATAATTTGGTTCAACGCGGATTAATATTTTTAGTTCATACATAAATGTTCAATTCAGTTGTACACACTTTTGCATCTTCTGTATATGTCATTCTGTAACATGAAAATTCATTTTTTCGTTTAATCATATTTTTTACAAATGTCTTCAAGACGGTGACCTACAAGAAGTAAAATATTTGGTAAATTGAAGACATTATAAAAACTATAAATTATTTCTTGTCAGGGATTAGTTGAAAGTCATATTTACCGGATTTGATGATTTTAAAACTGCTCCTGGCAGTGTTGTGTTGAAGAGCTTTTGGCGAGCAAGTTTGGGTATGAATGAATGATTATTTCATACTTAACTAGGCGACTTTATCAACGAATTTAGAACATACTATTCTAAAAATATATTTGACAATATTTTATTAATTTAATGGCCAACTATTCACTCTCGTCAGAAATACTTCCCTATCCTTTGTAGTACGCGCCAAGACCGAAGGCTGGCCTGGTAAGGTACTATGATAAATAATTCAAAGTTCTGCTACGTACCCATCCCCCCAGGCTTGGGCAGATCTCCTTTTCCCGTTGTCTGTCATACGAAAGTGCTTTTCTGTTTTGATGCATTCTTGAATGTCATGAAAACTTTGCCAAGACACCATGAAGTTTAACAGACGAGGAGTATCACGGTAACTCGAAATCCAAATAATGTTTTACGAAGTTGATGAATAGCCGTGGAGTTATATAATGGAAATGATTTTGGAATATTGTTGTAATTTTGTGCTTGCAGTAACTTGGTTTCAAGTAATATTAAGGATATAATGGAATTAATATTGTATATATCGAATATTAATTCTATATCATAAAGCTATATTTATGTGCCAATTCTCTGGTAAAATAGAAATGTTTCGGTCATTTCTTCATATAAATTTGTAGTAAAAACTGTCAAAAAGCTGTGCGACGAGGTCTTACATATAAAATCTAACTTCATGTATGTGTTATCAATTGCACATCAGAAAGAGGCGGTTATGATAATATTATTTTTTTTACGTTTGTGCGTATTTTTTTAAGTTAGGTTTTATATCTGAAATTGATGATTGCACAGCAAATACAAAGCATTTTGACAGCTTTTGCTACCAATTTATATTAAAATTGGACAGTAACATGGTGCTGCCATAACAACGCTATGTTATGTTTACATTTTATCGGAGAATTGTTGGACTCTTACTAGGCAATAACCAACTTCAGCCGTTTTCAAAATTCTTTTCATTAGATCTTTATGAGCAATCAAATAATTCTTACATGTTTTTTTGCGTTTCTCAGTATGTATGTGCTTTCAGACTTTTATTTAAGTTCAATTTTATGATCATAGCAATGCACGGTTGTTTGCACAATTTAAGCTGCTGAAAATACAGAAATTGTTGAACTATAGAATAAAATATAATATATAATTATAAGATTTTTATAAATATGGGAGATTTTATTTTTTTATTCACTAATGATTCGATGAGCAATGTCATAACAAAAAATTACATAAAAATATCATAACACTTCACAGCTCGTATATTTTATGAAATACGGTAGAGAGCTTTTTCTTGGAAGAGCCGTTTGTTATTGTGATAACCTTTCTTTTATGGTACAATTATTTATTGCAAGATTTTGAAAAATAGCTCTCAATAATACATAATAATACGACAGTCTGTTTAGGGAAAAGCTTAAAATTGAAGTGCATTGGATAGAAAGACTAGTTTATTTTATAGAAATAAATTGAAAATTCATTTTCTATCTTTACTTGAATGTCTTAAATGAAATACTAGGCTTCACTTATTGGAGTGAACTCTAGATTTTTTTTTCTCTCTTCTATTATTATTATTATTATTATGATTATTAATTTTTTTTCGATTCCTCTCCTTTGTTACAATAGCTTATTAGATTAAATGGTATCTTGATTGCTATTTTAAAAAATAAATAAATAAATAAATGTTTAAAATAATTGAATGTTATGGCAAGGCTATGTTACGTAGTATTTTTCATATAGAGTGGCAATAAAAACTAGCAAATTGCTATTTCAACTATTTTTTATTATGAAACAGTGATAGTAAATTTAAATACGTGAAAAATAAATTGGATAGGGCTCATAATATAGTAATAATATTATGTATACATGTCTAGTTTTGAACAGAATTTACATACATCGAGCAAAGTTTCAATAATGGGAGTATACAACTATATGAAGCAATACCACCTGTCAACTATATATTATTCAAATGTATCTTAACTGAGTATGAATTACATGTGTTATATTCGTGATTCTGTTATTTACTCAAATGAATCTCAAGTTTAAGATTCTACAGATGTAAGTGACACTGAGTAGTGAAATACTAACACAATTTCGTTATTATGGATTTTACCTAAATATTTTGCCATTCAATTGGTTTTTTTTATTTATATGCAGCTGACGAACCTATAAATAAAAATGTTAAAACCATTTGAAAATATAAAATATGTTTTAAAATAATTTGGATTAGCAAATTACTAAAATATTACAATTACAATATTTTGTGGTTAATAACTAATATTGAAGCTTTCATGCATATTGAAGTGAAAATAATAAAGTTCTTTGTTATTCGAAAACTCTGAATATAATTAAAGATACGAGAGATTTTTAATATCGGACATTAAAATTGAACAATATTGCAATGTTCATATATTTGCTTGACCAGTTTTATTATTGCTACATGATTGGAATAACTTTTTATTGAAGTCCAGATATTTTGTATATCAATATAGTATTCATATAAATAACAAATATTAATTAGAAACAAAGCAATCATAGATATATTTCATAAAAATTTAATTAAAAATTTTTTTGAGTTTGTCACAGAAAATATTTGATTAAACATTTGTATGCAATATCTGTTTTAATATAATTATTTTGCGTAGGTGGTTATTTTTAAATAATAGAAATAGTGATTGTATCTTCCATAAGTTTAGAAAAGAGCACATTTATTTGAATCTCCTATTCTACTTCGTACTTGAAAAATTTGCACTGTATTACATTTATATATGCGTTTGCAAAATAAAGGCAGCGCAGTTATATGGAGACGAAGAAACAGTTGCAATTTCTTTATGCGAATATATGAAATTATATGACGTTGCATACATTTGCAAGGAAAGTCTTGAAGAGAACACGATTCGTCGGAAAAGTAATTGCATACGCGTCACACAAACTTCACTTACACTGAAATCTAGCCACTATTACTTTTTGGAAAGTTTCATTACGAATGCGACTATCAGAGGAATAAATTATGGGTTTATTCTGGAAATTTAACACTCTTTTTTAGAGTTTTCTATATGAAGAAATTCTGATCAAGAAAAGTGCCTGAAGATTTGTTTTGGTTATTTGCTAAACTTCAAATTGAAAGACTGTGCAACTTATCTTACCTTATTTGTTTGTTCCAGTTGTTCCCTACTTACGTCGAAGGTTGTAAGTTGGGGATCTAAATTTTTCGCCATTCCATACAATCATATACATACTATTTCAGTAAGATCTCGGAAAATAATAGAAAATTCTTTTGCTTAAATCAAGTTTTAAATACTCGTTAAATGATATTTTCATAATGTTCAATATTTATTTAAAAATATTTGATCTCGTTGACCGTTCAAATCGTTCTCCAAAGCAATAAAACATTCTGTAACTTCAATAGAGAATTTAGGTCGAGTTACATGAATTCAAAACTTATATTTTGTGAAGAGCAAGTGCTTTTCTACAGAATTGCATGTTTTCATTGGAAGCTCGAGTTTCAATTGCATGTTTTCAATGAAAGTTTCGGATTGTGTTGCATTTTAGTTTATTTTAACGCATCTTTGATTGTAAAAGAGCAATTATTGTAAGCAATTATATATTATAACTACTTCTTAAATTTTTCTCAAATTGCGTAAATGTAATTGGTCGAAGACTATTATTCTTAGACCGATTATTAGACAGATAGACTTTGTAAATCAAATATTTATGTTCCTGCAACTTGCTTTCAGGGCAAATGGGGTGCTCGTATATAGAATATTAATTATTAATGAATAATCTATATTTTTTTTACATTTTATATTTCTAAACATCCGATAAGTAAAAGGCGTGAGAATAATAAAAAGCAAATATAATTTAAAAACCTCCCGCAGGCTCTAAATATAAAGCACTTAACCAGCGGGTGTCTACCCCTTACTTTTCTTTATTTTTTTAATTACGGTAATATTTTTACGCGCATTTTAATCTGTGCAACGGAACATTTATTCACTGTTTCTGCTTAAAGGGGGTAGATAAGGGATGACAATTTTCTTCGAAATAGGACCGAACGAAAAAGCCCGCGGGGTTTGTCTAAACGACATTTACGCAAATTTCGTTTCAATTAAGGTTCTTATTTTGTCGGCAAATATTTTATTTATATTTAGAGTAAAAATCGCATAAATACATAATCAATTGTTCATCCTTCTGTTATACAAAAACATGCTATTATTTTTTTGCTAATCAAATTATTTACAACCGGCTGAAGACAACTTGAAACTAATTGTTACCACTTAGATTTTTTTTGTATAAATTTCATTTATTAATTGAGCAAGTTAACTTTATTTGACAATTAATGTTTTAATTTCCACAAACTGCTGTAGATAATTTATGAAAAGTTATATTCAAAATGTTTCAAAAAATAATTAATATTTGATACATAATCAATCTTTTATGCTTGAAAATACAACGGCTTTAAATATTTATTGGATTAATTTGGGTATCAATATTTGAATGAAAGATATTGCATATTACAAGCGTAGTAGGTATATAAAAATAGTTTTTTCTCATAAGGAAAATTTAGGTAATATTTTTGATTCTTCCAAATTTTTTCATGATTTTTCTAAATGTATGAGTAATCATGTAACGAATAATCTTGTTAAAATGAATTGAATTAATTTTTTTATATACCGCACTCATATTTGTTACTTGGTCAGTCACTGATAGTTCACGATACCGCAATTGTATATATAATTTTACTATTATATATTGTGATTTTCTTGTCACATTATTTTATTTCCATAAAATTCTTCTGCCAAGTTCCACAATGTCCCCATTTCAGCAACTGTGCAAGACAACATCCGACATAATTCTTTATAATATGTTTATATTATATTCTCAATATATGCAACGACATTCACCGCGCGTTTCATTCTTTTTACTTGTGATATATTGAAAATACCAACTATATTAAATAAATAAACAAATAAATAAATAACAAAAAACTCTTAAAAACATGTTCATGTCAAAGGAAAAATAAGATGCCAAGAAATTCTAGACAGGAGAAAGATAAAAGGAGACTTCAAACAGTGTGCTATGAGGAAAATCATACGACATTGCAAAATATACAAATGTATACGAGTATTTGCAGATGATGATATGCACGTTCGTATGATTTTGATTAAATGCATTTGAAACAAATTATTCATTATTTCTTTGGCAAACCCTACGAAGAGACCACATCTTTTGTAGAAACAACAAATTCAAAATTCAAATTTTTTATTCAGACTTGTTTTGAATCATAATGACTAATATTTATATTCAGACTTTTAATTTACACCTAGTTAATTTATTAATCTATATTTATTAATAATCTTTATTTAACACTATATTGTTTGTTTGATGTAATTTAGTATATTGCAGTTTTTAGCCAAATTATGCCAAAAACATGATGGGTTGATCTTTATTATTATTATTATTATTATTCTTTAAATTTTGATGAGTCTAAATTCATGGGCTTGACTAAATATACAATTATTCAGTTTGGATTCTTTAGTTTTTAGTAATTTTTTTACTGCTTGACCTTACTTTCATAAAATACGATCGTAGATATAATTTTGTCTATCCGAACTTATATTGTTAGTAAAATAGATTAAAGTGTTTGTAAATCCTTTGTAAAAAAAATCTATACATAATCGAATTCTTCATTCACAAATTTTCACAATTTTCACAATTTATTGAATTTCACAATTCAACATTAAGATTCGAAAATTCTGGTATTAATAATTTAGTGATCTCTCTCGTGTTTTTGATAAAATACAATGAATAAATTTAAAAATTTGTAAGGTCAATATGGATAGTTATTTAATTCGACACGACGCTTCTATAAGCCTATTAATATGTCGAAAAATGATAGAGAAGGATATATTTTGTAATAACGTGAGAAAAACATCATTCATATGATCCACAATTACACGATACAATGATGCATACATAATTATTAGTAGCAGATTGTAAACTTGATTTTGATACATTTTGTTCTACAATGTTTTTATATTTTGAAAATTCACATCTAGTTAAACTTTTGATTTATTTTATTAAATATTATTTGTTACAGTTTCAATTCAGTTACACATGTTAAACAACCTAAATATATAAATAAATAATACAAAATAACAATACTAAAATATAAATGTTGAAAGTAGAAAAATACTGTTTGATGTTTTACATTCTGTCCATTAGTCTAGGGGGCGTCCATTAATCACGTGCGTTTTTAGGGGGAGGGGAGGTTTGACAAAAAATTACAAAATATCACGTGGGGGATAGAGGGGTATAGTAAGATATCACGTGTATTTATTTTTTAACTGATTTTTTAAAAAAAAATTCAAACATTTTCAAAAAAATAAAATAAAAAAATTAGTTTTATCACGTAACTAAAAATACACATGATGTTTGATGGGGGAGGGGGGTAATTTTCAATATCACCATGTATCACCAAGGGGGAGGGGGGGGTCAAAAATCCTTAAAAATTGCTCACGTGATTAATGGACACCCCCTTAGTGTAATTTTTATTAAATGAACAATATGTATTTTTATCCAAGTATAAAATATTGCAGTTTGCAAATCAGGATAGATCATGATAATATAAAATTATTTTCTAATGTATATTTTCGTGTATATATATAAATCTTTTGAAGTATTCTTTGATGTAGAGTTTATAAATTCAATATAATTTAATTACATTTTTATAAGCTTAAATAAAATTTTAATAAAACCCGATTTATCCTAAACGCTGACAACAATGCGAGCAATTTAAGACACGGGGAGAGATGCTGCGATCACAATAATCTTGCGAATCTTTTCCTTGCCGGGAAACGCAATACGCAAATACCTTATGTGAAAAAATGAATTTTAATATTTGCGTTTGTCTTTCTTGATCTTTTTTAGATTGTGGGGGAAATGGAGGTATAAAATCTGAAAAATGTCATCTATTTGGATAAAAATCCGAAACAAAATAGCATGGTTCGAGAGATAGTCAAAATGTTATTCGAACATAAAAATTACTATGTTGTATATTTTAGGATAATAAATTCCAGTAAATATCAGGATAAATTCATTTGATAAATGTTTTCTTCTGTTTACAAATGTGCACCTAAGTTTTCATTATGTAATATGCATATGAACCGCTTTGTAAAATTGTTTTTTCATATATTAATATTAATCACTATTACATTAAAGGGCCATATTCTGGTTCGACCAAGTGGCATTTTGACAGTATTTAGTACCACTTTGTATGCGAAGCGGTGCGTAACGTAGCTTCTACGTAACATTGGTCTATTTTACGACAGAGTCGGCTCCGAAATACTCTAAGCAAGACTGCTGCAATAAATGTCATAAATAAATTTAGTTTTTTATATTACTATTTTATTCCACTGTGTTTATTCCAAATTTCTTTCAAAATTCACTTACGTTAGCATGTAGCAGTTTTGTACACACATTGAAGCTTAATTTACTGTATTAGGATAAAGTTTTGAAGCAATAATTATAATCGTTATTATTTTAAAGTTTTGAAGTAATAATTATAATCGTTAATATGAAGATACTCTAAGTAGCCTTTAAAATGAAACTAGTGGTGCAAGGCATCGTGCCTCTCAAGGCAAATTTGCCAGAACTTCTCCTACCGTATTCGAGTAATTTTAAATGTTTTAAACCTGAATTAAAATCAAAATCCAAATAATTTAAGATATTCATTTTTTTAATTTTGAAATTTAAAAAAATGTCTTTACTAAAATGAACATCTTTTCACACTATCAGCACAAGCAAAATGTTTTTTTGAATTATTCTAATCAGATCATCCGTCCTCTCAATAACTGTTAATTGATATTTTTTGCAGTTTTTGCTTCATGTCTCTATAATGGCTGGGCCAGTCTTTGCCAAATCAGCACGTCTCCATATCAATAAGAATCGAATGTTTCTTGAATCATTCAAAACGGTTTTTCTGTAAGGTATACAAAAAAATTCAGAAATATCTGAAACGTGAAAATATGCAAAAAAATCATTTTTGATTTTTGAACCTTTACTTATTAAACTTAAGGGAAGTTAATGATAAAAAAATACCGGGAACTTAAAATATATATCGTGAAATATATAATATTTACTAAGCACAACATACAAATATTTAGTGGTGTTAGTGAATTTTTTTTGACAAATTATATACTGTTTAATTAATTAATATTAATTAATAATTAAATATTATAATTGGTAATTTTTAAACGTTTAATCTATATTATTTTATTATTTTATAAAATAATATTTCCCCATTTTTTTAGAATAGCAATAATACCAATAATTATTCTCACTTTAAAAATTGATATGCTAATCCAGTTTTATAACTGCATCTTATTAATTTCACCTTGCACAATTTCCAAAATATTTTTCCAAAATTTCTGGAATAACATCACTATCAATAATTAATCTTACTTTAAAAATTGATATGCTTACCCGATATTATAACTGCATCTTAAGTATTGCACAATTTCCCAAATATTTTTCTCAAATTCTGGAATTGCACTAATATCAATAATTATTCTTATTTTAAAAGTTCATATACTAGTCGAGTATACATAACTCCATCTTATCTACTCCTCCACCATGTATATTTTCCCAATGTATAAACAATTTCCTTTACCATTTTCCCTCCCGGTGTGGGCAGCGAATGTTTTAAATATGCGCGAGATAGAGTGGGCTTTCGCGCTGCCCTCGGGTGGCAGATAGTATTGTTTATTAAATTCTCCAGTACAGTTTCCGCAAGATATTTTAATCGATTTCGCGATGAATTTAATTATGTTCGGACATATACAACTCCCGCCAGTGAGGTCGTTCAATTGAAATGCACTGGCCTAATAATCCGAACGGCTGCCGGAGGTATGATGCTGCAGCAGCTTTGAAAATAATTAACTAATAACATGGGTTTATGAAATGTTTATGTTGATATTTTATATAAAGCTTTAATTAAACACTGCTAATTAATATCGCAAATATTACAAATGGATTGATAGGAAATTTCTAAAACGAAAAGCTGAACTGGCGTCGACGCATGAACTAAAATGATTGACACAGAAATAATTATGATGAATGCAAACTGAATGGTATGTTCATTTCATTGAAAATAATTAACTTGTAATAATAATAATACTAATAAGCTGTAATAAAAAAATAATCGTCTAAATTATATATTTGTGCCTAACACTACAAAATTTTAATTAAAATTATTAGTTCTAAGTTTGCTAAACGATTTATTTTGTTGCATTTCGGTAATATGACCCCGAAGATATTTTGTGAAAATATAATTAGAGCCTTTATACTTGTTTATCTATGATTAAAGCTTTATCTGCATTTATTTAATTATATTTAACAAGTAAAAACCAACGTCATTTAAGTATAGTTCGTTATCATTTTATGTTTTTATTAACTTCCCGTAGGGTAAGTTATAGTAATCGCAAAAAAATCGAAAATGAAAATTTTTATATATCTTTACGTTTCAGAGGTTTCTGAACATTTTGGCATACCTTAGAAAAAATGGATGTATGTGTGTGTGTGTGTGTGTGTGTGTGTGTGTGTATGTATGGTATGTATGTATGTATGTGTGTGTATGTATGTGCGGATACAAATTTTCGTCGACGATTTCGGGAACACGGATCAACCGATTTGAATAATTCAAAAAACATTCGATCCGTATTGATAAGGAGACGTGCTGATTAGTTTTTGGCAAAGGCAGGTCAAGCCGTTCCGAAGATACGGGGCAAAAAGTTCCGAAAACGGTAACTCAGTTTTTAAGAGAACGGAGCGTCCGATTTGAATAATTCAAAAAACATTTTATTTGTATTGACAAGATGAAGAATCGATACAACTTTCATAAAGGTAGGTCCAGCGGTTTCGGAGATATAGAGAAAAAAGTAAAAAAATGAGCCGTTTGGCGGTCAAAAATGATCATTAGACATATGCACATCAAATTATAAGATATTTTATAGAGATTTTAACAATAAGTATAAATTTTGTTTACATTCCTATGGGTTCCGTACCAATGTTTACGCGTTAGACGGCGACGCGGCGCTTACGCGCTTTATATTTTGTCCCTATGTAGTTAAAGCAGTACGATTGCTTTGAAAAAAAAGTTCAGATCTTCCACAATATGTCAAAATAAAGAAAAAAAAATTTTTTTTCAAAAAAAAAATTTTTTTTTAAAAAAAAAAAAATTTTAAAAAAATTTTTTTTTTCAAAAAAAACTAATTTTTTATCCAATTTATAGTTTCTCAAAAATCTTATTTTTTTAAAGTAATTTTTTTCAAAAATGTTAATCGTTTTTAAAAAAAATAATAATTTTTGGTACGGGAAGTTCCAGCAATTTGCCTTAAGGCACGATGCCCTAATTGCCTTAAGACAGAATTCCACTTACAGCTAGTTTGGAGTTTTTTTTTTAATTTGTAGAAATTTCAGGCAGAATTGTTCTGAAAGATTTAAGAAATTGATTTTTTTTAATATTTCTGAAGTTTAACTGTTCAAGAATATGTGTACAACAGATTTTTTTTAAATTCAAATTATTTTTGAAAATATAGTTGTTTTCGTGTTTTTCTCTAAACTGTCTCCGTCGATATGATATCCACGATTTCCCTACTTTTACTTGATTTAAGCATAGTACATTGTCATTCTCAGTCGTTCAAACTGGAACGTGGAACATTTTTAATTTGTAGAAATTTAAGGGAGTGTTTTGTTCAAAAACATTTAAGAAATAGATTTTTTATATTTTTAAAGTTTCACTATTCAGCAACAATTAAGTTGTGCAATCAAATTTTTTAAAATTTGTATTATTTTCGATATTATAGTTGTCCTCGTGTTTTTCTCTAAACTGTCTTCGATATGATACCCACAATTTCCCTACTTTTACTGGATTTAAGTATAGTTCATTGTCATTGTATGACGTTATTTAAAGCTTTTTTTCATTTCTGAAAATTTAGGGAAGAATTCTGTTCTAAAAGATTTAAGAAAAGGATTTTTTTCATATTTGTAAAGTTTCACTATTCAGCAACAGGCTGTACAACAAAAAATTTTGAAATTTGAATTATTTTTGAAAATGTAACTGTCCAGGTGTTTTTCGCTAAACTGCCTTCATCGATATGATACTCACGATTTCTCTACTTCGATTTATTTGACATCTTTACATAGTTTTCTTTATCGACTTCTTGTTCTCAAATTCCGATGTAAAACACTTTATACCGTCGCTATTTTGTGAAGAAAAATCTTAACTTAGTTTATACGAATGTAACATTTTAATTATTTGAATGGTTAAAATCAGAGATATGATTACGTGCCAATTTTTCACTTCGTTACCTGCTAGAATTAAAAATACTTGACTGTTTTTAATTTTTAATTTTCTCTGAATTCTTAAACCATTAATTCATAACTTATAAAAGAATGGATAGTCAAAAAATTCTTTTCCTGTTTACGATATTTTAAAAGTCACATAAAATTTATGCCCGTAGATTCTTTTAGATCAGTGGTTTCCAAGATTTTTCGTACTGCTTCCCAATTGTTGCGCCACCCTTAAATTTTTTGCCAATAGAATTTTATAAATGCAAAACTGATATTATAATTCATTTATCAGGTTACAAATCAATATACAATATTTAAAAATATACATTGAAAATATTTTTGTTATATCATTTCTACGTGCTGGTTTTAATTTCCAAAATAGCAACAACTATACACCTATCTGAACAAAGTTTTATATGTTGCCGTAGGTAAAAAAAAAATTAGACAAAATGTTTGAATAAAAATTGGAATTGTTCGGTTGATTACTACTACTAAAATACTTATTCCTAAAATGTTATTTGAGCATTTAAGTGATAATAAAAAAATCATTTATGAACATCATTATATTGCTTCTATACAAACTCATTTTAAATGTATATTTTTAAGTTTCTCCGATGAAAAGAGAGTTCAACCTTTAAAAGCATCCCAAAAACGGGATCATATTCTTTTATTTACGTTTTCCTGTCCCGTTGATATTTTCCGGTCATGTTAGTGTGCTTATATGTTGTTTTTTTGTGAGTCATTACAACGGTTTTCTTCTACTTTATTGTTAACGCTACGTTTGACTAACGAAATATGGAACTGAAGGAAAGCAAAGGAAAATAAAGAAAAACTCTTCGAAATGAGCGCCGTAATCATACAAAAACTCGGCTCGTTTGCTGTTTGGCCATTTTGTATACGTTCAGTTCCTATAAAGTTCTTTTTTGTTTTTATTCACATTTTTATGGCATAAACATGCTGATACTTGAAGTGATAAAAAAATACATGCAATAATGGAACTTTATACTGTCATATTTTTAATATCCAACATTTAGATTTCAGTTTAAATACATTGTGTTGCTACGGTTCGAGCTTTATAATAAGTGATGAAAATTTTATAAGTAATTCAAGTTATTTTCATGTTAATTAGCTAGTAATCGCGCTTTTATATCTGAAATGGGGGCTATTATATCCGTATTTTATTGTAAAGCATTTTGAATCGTACTACTGCATAAAGAACATTTTTATTTTACATGATAGGTTTTTTATTAAATAAATTTTTTATAATTGTCTTGGATTGGACAACGAGTAAAACATTTTACAAAGAACTGAAGTCGTTCTAAAACTAAACATTATCTTACCAATGACTAGTCGAATGTCCAATTTGTTGAGGTTAATGAAAACAAAATTTTCACATATAAATAAAATTGATATAAAATATGTGATAATTTAATAATCATTTTTGACTGCCGAATTAATTTTTTTTTTAACTTTTTTTTATTGGATCTTCAAAGCCATTGTACCTGCCTTCCCAAAAATTTGATCATTTCTTCTGTCCATCATACCAGTGAAATGTTTTTTTGAATTATTAAAATCGGATGCTCGTTCTCTCAATAACTGAATAGCCATTTTTTGCACTTTTTGGCCCGTATCTTTAAAACGGCTGGTCTTGACTTTGCCAAAAACTAATGAGCACATCTTCTAATTAATAGAAATTGAATGCTTTTTGAATCGTTTACTTTCTTCACCTGGTATTCTCAACCTGGTAGTGTTCAGACAGAGTTTTCTGGTGATCAAAATTGGATGATCCCCGATACGGTTTTACACTTGAGTCTTTTTTGCCTGTGTTTTTGTGTATGAACCAATTTGAAACATACTTTGGCGCTTTCAAATTTTCTTGTAATAGTTTATTTCTGAATTATTATAAAATATAAAATGCGTCTAACAGTTTACAATACAAAACTTCAACATGAACATATTTTCATTTATTACATTGCTGTTTGTGTAAAAAATGTGGCATTAGGGGTCGGTCATTGATCACGTGATCGATTTCATAGGGATTTTTGGACCTCCCCTCCCCCTTGGTGATACATCGTGATATTTAAAATCACCCCCTCCCCTACCAAAAATCACGTGAATTTTTAGTTACGTAAAATTTTTAGAACAAATGTTGCCAATTTACGAGCAAATCGTACTTTTTTAATTTTTTTTGAGAAATCAGGTAAAAAATAAATACACGTGAAATCTAACAAGGTTCCTTCCTCGCCCATGTAATTTTTCGTGATTTTTTGACAACCCTCCCCTTTCCCTAAAATCCTCACGTGATTAATGGACGCCCCCCGATCTGTAGATCATGCTTAATATATGGCGGTTGTAATAATGGAAATTTGTTCGAACAAATGTTCTTCATTTTTCTTTCTTTGGACCTAAAATGTCATGTTTGGACTGTCACTACCGTACCCTGACACAACCGTACTTAGTCCCATACTTTTTAATTTAAATATAATAAAATCAAATACACATACTAAATTTTTGATCTAATTATTTATCTTTAATATACAATGAACTAATTATTTAATTTATTTTCTTTTGTCGTTAAAATATATAGGAGCTGAAAATGTTTTTTTTCGCTAAAACAGAAACTCGAATATAACGATATGACAAGTCCTTTACCATGGAACATAATGGTATCATTTTATTAATCTTGCAACTGCGGTTTAAAAGACGTGCTACAAATCCCTTACAAGACAAACACAGAAAAAAGTAGCGACGATGAGATTATAGCCGTGTATATCTATACATCCCAGGGAAATCTTTTCGCAGAGAGGCGACAGAAAGAAAATATATATTCTGCGTTTTTGTTACAAATTACAATCCGCCCCCTAAAAATTATTCAAAGAAACTTGACTGCCTAATAAATCTTCAGACTGCAAACTTTGAACCCATCTCTATAGAACATATCTGTTTAACAAACGGACGCATTAATTTATATCACACGCTCCAGCGGCCACCTTGAGGGGACGGAATTAAAATTTATACGGTGCGTCTATAAACCTTTTTAAGGTTCTGTATTCAATGGCTCGGATAAAATTTTCCCGGTATATCGTCTTCTGTTTACTTCGGAATCCTTATTACTGAAATGTTGATAGGCCTTTTTATTTGCTGAACATAAGCCAGAATCCGTTTTCCTAATTTATATTACTACACAAATACATTGCTTTTGTTTTGTGAATTCTATTTTAATTGATATATAAAGATAAGGAAAGAAATGATGATGTATTGTATGCATTGATGTATGATATGTTATTATTAATTTCATCAGATAGATTATGCTTATGTGGAAAATATCTGTGATTTTTCTTTATTTGTCAAAAATTGAGGGTCTTCAAAAAAATACTGAAAATCAAGCTAGGGATGAATCGCAAAAACCATTTTATCTGTTGGAAATAGAAATAAATATTGACTTTGTCAGTATCAGTGCCATGCAGTGAACCATTAATACTCATTCTAAAATTACTTGAAGTATAATTTTTTGATTTCAGTTTTTGCATTGACTGTTTTTTTAAATAATCATCACAATTAGATCTAATTCTAATATAAAAAATCACTTCTAATTCTACCTCTCAATATTTATTATGGATTTCTATCTATTTAATGGGGCAATTTCTTTGTAAGAAACGAGAAGTGTAAAATTTTTAGTCTTCGTTTTAGTCCACAATTCTGAATCGATTGTAAAAAATGTTCTAAATATATTGAATATTCTTGGTGAAGATCGGCGAGCCGTTTTATTGTAGTTTTGAAAAAAAAATCAGATGATTTTAAAGAATCTTTATATGGATGGAATCTTTGATAGAGTACGTGGTTTTAATGAACATACTAAAATATTATAGTCTCACAAAAACTGGTTCAATTATAAAAATTAAGTAACATTTCGATTATTTGGCCGCGCTTTCTGAAAATACTTCTCATATTAGATGCGTGTTTGTCTTTCATCAATGCGGAATAAAATTTTTGTTCAAAATTAAATAATTTGCAATAGTTTTTATTTTATAATGCTCTACACCAGCTTTAAACCACTCATGTTATTATATTGATTTCTTATTAAATTGATTATTTACACATGCCGTAAGTTGATGCAACTTGCTTTAAAGCAAAATGTCACTTACAACTTATTTTCATATAATCTATATTTTTTTTAGATTTTTAAATTGGTTTGTTAATAAGTGCACAAATATTACAATTGATTTCTTCTACTCAAACTCTTGTACCTGTAAAAGTGTAGCAATATAACAGAGCAAGCTTTTTGCGAGAATAGGCTTACAAATTACACTCGTATGTAACTGTTCTATCATATTACTTATTGATAACTCTACAGATGATATAATAATTCATTTTTGAAACCGATTCGGGATAAATTAAAAATATATGAGGATACATAATATTTCTACAAAGGGCTTTTCGAATGCCCGCCTCGGCTTTGCCAGCTATTTATCATTTGGCGCGCTCATCAGCACGAATGATTCAATCATTTTTCACGGTCCCGGCCAATTTATAAACGGTGCACGCTTTCCAACCTCGGTACAAAATACGAAGCATCGTATTTTGATGTTCGTTAGGCAGAGGATATTGATATTGTGTGTAAGTACTCAGATTAACGGTGAAAGAGAATTTTTATATAATGCCAGAACATGAATAATATATGAGATAGGGATATTTTTTATAAAATAATATAAATATTAGAATATGCACCAGATACAGGAATCGGCTAAATCAGCTTGCAAATCAACTGGCGCAGGATCTGCTCAAGCATTTGCAAGTTATCCGACTAAAGACACAATATTGTAGTAAACTACATGAAAAATTTAATTCTATAATAATAAATAGAGCTAATATAGGATAGTTATCATTCACACGCCATTTTTTGAAATTGTCTACAATTGTAGCTTAATGTATTTATACGTAGTAATCGCTGTGATAAAAAAACAAAAACAAAATATTAAAAATATAAAATATTCGCTTGAAAAACTAGATATCGTCAAAAATTATTAAAATAAATTGTACTTAAAAAAATTAAATTGAATTGAAAATTAAATTGAAAGATAAATTTACATGCATTTAAAATTTTATTAAATAAAATATCATCAGCTTAACCCATTCGAGACAGCGATATTTTTTGAACTCGGTCCCGAGGAGCGAATTTTTTTTATATTGTTCATTTTTAATAAAAAAAAACTTATTTACTACGGAAATCACCTAATTCGAAGTATATTTGCATAAATAAGATGATTGCACTCTTAAGAAAATTTTTATTGCTGGCGGATTGAATACCACGTGTGCAATTCAAAGTAAAAATACATAATTAAAATTTATGAACATTTATTTGAAAAAAAAAATAGATAATATAAAAAGTTATGTTGCTTTCAATAATAAATGACATAATATAATGCAAAGAAATTTTTAAGAAATAGTAAAAAGTCAAAAAAAAAACGAGTTGAATAATGAAGAAAATAATATAAACAAGCAATATTTTTTCGAAAAATGTCTAAAGTTAATAAAGTAACTCAGTGATGAAAAATAAAATACAATTTGTAAATACATTATTATGAAACACCACACTGATCTTAAAATAATTATTAAACCGATGCTAAAGTTCGTTTTTCTATACCTTACACAGATACTATTAATTAAAAAAAAATCTTATCTTGTCGACTATTTTACTCAGAATAACTGATAATTGTTCATTATTATTATTGCACACACGGTGTGCAATCGGTCTCGAATATATTTAAATATATATAATAAAAGTAAATTATTCTATTTACGCACTAATTCAGGTTATGCCTGAATTTGATCTTGAAATAATTTCGTGAAGTCTTTTTTTTTCAATTTTTTTTAAAATAGAATAACCAGTTATTACCAATAATCGACCAAATAATTTATCAACACTTGATATTAATTTTTTCTTGCTTGCATATTTTATTTACTTAATACAGTTTTCTAAACAAATATGAATGAGGTTATATCATAAGATATTAATATAAATTACGGTTTGACTTAGTTCTAAATGCAACCTGTGGTTGTTAAAAATCATTTAAATATATTTAATGTTTTTGGAATTTACAAAATACACGCTTAGGAGGCTTCTTCTAAGATTGAATTACAAAGAAATTAAATGAAAATTTATTAAAGTCGAGCAATTATTGAACTAATACACTCACAATTCTTAGTCTACACGATGTTCAATCAATTGAGCTATTCATTACATAAACTAATCAAGATGAGCAATTGAGCTCATTAAATGACTTAATCTTCTTAACAAATAGTAGCACAGATTTTTGAGCAAGTGTTTATGAAAGGAAATCCTTCTGTTCAAACACACATATACACAAGTCAAATTCAGATGAATGAAATAAAATATTACTAAGTATAAAAAACGATAGTTTGTAGTAAAAATATTTATTTCATAGATAAAATATTTATCTTTCTTACTTACTTCAAAATTTGAAATTTGTTTCGCTTGTTCAATAAATAGATATGCTCCAAATAAGCGTGTTTTGTAACAGATCTTACGAATTCTATTTCTAACTCGCATACCAGGCGTATATATTTCCTGAAATAACATTCTATTCATTTGCGCCCGAACAATATGTGTCGTCTCACATGTCAAATTCGAATCGGCATCGGTTGACGCTTAGTGGGCATCTTGAGCATTTGACGGCCTGGCTCCGTTTCGGAAAAATGCTGCCGCATTTTCAAATGCCGTACATCTTCAATAAGAAGGGTTGCCAAGTTATCACTATCAGTTGCAGAAAACTCATTGTACCGTAAGGCTGTAGATAACATGACGCAAAAGTGTCGTTTCATCTAGCAAGCTCTGCTAGACTCTGCTGGCACGGTTAGGCAGTCGTTTGTATGAGGATTTGTCTGCAGGGATGTAAAGAGATGAAACTCACGTATGCCGTGGTTCAATTTGTCAAATATATATCAATCGAAATATATTTTTATGAGGAAATCTACGGAATGGGGTACAGATTCTTTGCGAGGTAAACTGTAAAAATTCGAGCAACAAACGAAAATGCTGGTTTGCATTCCTCTATCTATGGGGCAAATTTTCTGGTAAAATGGACCGTAACATAGCGTTGTTATGGCAACACTATGTTACGCTTTGTTATTGGTACTGAAAACTGCTAAAATGCTATATGCGATCAGACGTTTCACACATAAAACTTTAGGTCACGCTTGTTATTTATTTGTTTATTTATTTATCATGTAGCCCACAGAATAGCTCCTGGAGGACTTGAAAATACTATTTTAATAATATATATTACTATATATTACTATACTATAAATTAATAATAATTGTATTATTTTTAATAATACTATTATAATAATTCATGATATAATAATACATAATATAATATAATTTACATAACGCAAAATAAAAAACAATCTAATTCTTAACGGCAAAACTAGATTATATATGATGAAAATAACATATTCGTGACAAAATCAGAAAATTAACTTGTACAGATGGTAATTAATTGTTTAACTGATGTATTGTAAATATAGATATCGATATCTATAGTATATAATTTCAACTTAATTAATAAAGATCTTTATTAATTAAGTTGAAATTATAGGACATTAGCACTATAGATGAACTTAATAGAGCATTAGTCTTAGGAATAGGATATTTAAAAAACATTTGAGTTCGTGAGAAGAGTCTAGGAACGTTATCACATCAGAAAGATGCACTTATAATGAAATTATTTTTTTTATGTTTGTGTTTTCCAGATTAGGTTTTATATCTAAAAAGCGTGATTGCACAGTAAATACATAGTCAGTTTTCAGTACCAAGAGAGAAGCGACATTCCAATAGTTTTACAACCTATATTTGACAATTTTTTATTATTATAATTTTGTTAATGCTGTTGAAATTGTATTCATATTATATAGTAACGAGGTATTCACTGGGCTCATCAGGTCACACTGGTTTCTTTAAATAAAACTTAACTCTAATAAAATTATCGTGAAGCAAAGGAACTATTTATTTATAATTAGGCATTAATTGAAATTTTATTCATTTCACAATATTTTTATATAATTATTATGTCTTGATAATTTATATCTTCTTATATATAAAAATAAATTACAAAATGTGTTGGTAAGCGCATAACTCAACAACTCCTGGACCAATTTGGCCAATTCTTTTTTTAAAATGTTTGCTGAAGTTCAAGGATGGTTCTTACGGCGAGAAAAAATCGAATAATTTTCTTTTTCACATACAAACGTTAGTATTTTCATATTTTTGCCATCAGATACGGAATATTTACTCAAGTCAATGGAGCGTTTTGGGTCTGAATTTTTTTTACTGTGCTCCAATTTGTATGTAATTTTGAAATGAGATTTATCTTACTCTCAAGTTCAAAAGTGAAAATAATTTTGACTCCTTTGCTATTTCCTGGGGGGATGACATTCCTCTCAGTGATGTAATTTCATTTTTTTTAAAATAACGTCGAATATTGATAAAATAACTAATTATAAGAAAAAAATGTTTTATAATGATTTAAAAAAGCAAACACTCATCATTTTTTTAAAGCAGTTGTGTACATTTAAGATCCAAATGGGTGGATGTATATACTTTTCGGTCTAGACTGTAGTGTAAAAAAACATAATAATTTTTAACTGATTGGTAAATATCAGTATAGGTTATTAAAAAAAATTGGAACTTTTGAATTGTAAACATAAATACAGGACAACATATGTCTGGTTATCTTGTATTTAAATATAATTATTACCAATTTTTTTTTTTTTTTGAACATGCAGTATGCATATAAGTTTTTAACATTGCACTATTAAACTAGATCTCAAAAAAAATACGCTTTACAGTTTATGTAAATAATATTATTGTTAACCCTTGTCACTTCTGTACTAACTCAAATATATGTTACACAAAGCGTTTGAAGGTTTTCCATTAATAAAAATGTTTTGAAAATTTAAAAAAAACATATTAGAATTCCTAATAGTTTAATATAAAGTGATGAACATTATATTATGAAAATTATATTATAAAAAAATTGTTACACTATATATGCAACACTCACAGCATACTCTCATACTCTCATACACAGGGTCGTTAAACATCTTATCGATCATAGCGAAAGAAGTAATATTGTTCCAATTTCAATCAAAAAAGGATGCGACATTCATCTAACATTCCTAGAAATATACAGATCCTTTAATAATATCTATGCTTAAAACTTATTTAATGAATGCGTAAAGGATATAACCCTATTTATATGCACTCTTTAAAATAATAGAGTCCAGTATGAACTTAATTCTATTCATAGTTTATGCCTGTTACATTAATAATTGTCGTTAACATTTACTGAAAAATTATGTAAATCCGATGCGTAAAATAATATAATATATGAGATAGATCTCTGAATTGCATTCATATTTCATATTTTTTATTTTCCCTCCCACGTTATTCAAATATATTTATTCATCATAAATGATTGACGATTTATCAAAACGAAACATTGCCAGTAATCATAATTCAGGATTTAATACTTTTGCACATGTTACACCCGCATGTTTGTTTGTATTTCTGTATCCCGGAGGGTGTGAATTTAATCTTTGTGCCTCGACAAAGAAACCCTAACATGAAATCAGCGTGGTACTACGGAGGCATTATGCTCGCCAAAAACTTTCCGTTTGTTAACAAAAAAGTAGCGAATGGCACTAAATCAAGGGGGCTAAATCACAGACCATCTTGACACGTGAAAAATAATATATAAGTGAGACTTAAATACCTTCTTTGGCGCAGAAGGGCGTTGGGTTTTTTTCCTAACTTTTCCCCTGGGTGTTGCCATTCCTATACTTAAGTTCCATGTTAGAATTCAGACTGAATTCACAAACTTGTACATTAACTTTCTGATTACTATGTCTTATTATATTTATTAGATATTCTAATCTATTTTAATTTAGCTGTAAATATAATATAATAGGCAATATTCGAAATTGTAATATCAAAAATCAATAACTATATGAGAATATATTCAGCCATAACTATCTGTGGCTGAATAATCTCAACTCTACTTCGTGTAGGGTAAGTTATAGTAATCACAAAAAGTCGAAAGTGAAAACTTTTGCATATCTTTACGTTTCAAAGGTTTCTGAACATTTTGGCATTTCTTTGGAAGTAATGGATGTGTGTGTTTTTTGTATAGCGAAGAAAATGCATTTACGCACGCTAGACTAGGTCTTTTGTCTGGGTATGTTGGGGTCAGTATAAACAATACCAACTAAAACCCAGCCTCATTTTTTGCCTCTTGCCGACTCTGTTAGGTACTACTTCATGGGGGAAGGCCATAGAACTCTATAATTCATACTCTTAATTAATCTTTTGTCCTAATTGGTAGTGTATGTATGTGTGTATATGTATATGTATATGCGGATAGAATTTTTTGCTGACATTTTAAAGAGCACGGATCAACCGATTTGATTAATACAAAAAACATTCGATTTCTATTGATGGGAAGACGTGCTGACTAGTTTTTGTCAAAGTCAAGTTAAGCCTCATATTTTTATTCTGAATTGACATGATAGTAATATAACTAGTCATGACATTCATTTTTTGGTAGTGGTCTATACTTTAATTGAAATATTATCGGCTTAATATAGTTTCAGCATTGTATAACTATCTTGTTAAACTTTTACTACGTTCAATTAAATTGCTTTTAAACTATCTACTTTCTTATATCAATATTATTATCAATATATCTCCTTATTTTTTTCAAATCGACAAATTCATTTAGTTGATTTATAAATGTCATCCTTACTTTGGACATCGAAACTTTGACTTCTCGCCGTCTATATTTTTTCGACCGCCAGATTTCTCTTTCGCATTTTTTTTTTGCTCGGAAAGACCAAAAGTCATCTGAGGGTTTCTCTTCGGGCATATTGCTTGAAAAATGATCAGACACTTTTCTCATTGAGGGTGGAAAAGCCGATGAGAAATGTGTACATGGAAAAAAAATAGGACATGATTTGTAGGGACATTATTTATCTATCGCAGACGATCAGCAAATGAAAGTGTCAAATTTATTAAATGTTATTATTTTTCGTTATGCTGCGATAAAGATACATATAGATCCATTTTTGGAAGGATTGTAATAGTATCAAAGCTAGAATATATTAGATAGAAGATATTTTTATAAGATAGAATATATTTTTAATATGTAGTTTGAAATAATTTAGGGTTCTGTAACAGAGTGCAAACATGGTTTTTCCTATCTCTATTTATTGAGCTGAATTGGTTGGATACATAAGAATACATAACTTAAATAAGCAATCTTGCAAAAAATAAAATTAATGAAAATATTTTTTAATTCGAATAATTACAGTAGAGGGTTTGGTTGTGCTAATACGCTTTTTGAAAACAAATCATCGTTATGACTGAGCTGAATTATCTACGTAAAAACTAATTGCTTATAATTAACTACTAATGTTAAAATTACATAAAAATAAGAAACTAAGTGATCTATCTGTATACAACATTAGAGTGATTATTGAAAAAAATAACATACACTTCTTTTGACTTCTTAATAGTAATGCGATCTACTGGTTAATGAAGAGCGCTGATTTGAAACAATATAAACTTGTTCTAACAAACGTACTTCATCTTTGCACCCTATCTCAAAGTCAATATAGCTTATCTGTTATGGCGACAGTCATACTGCAATCTATCCAGTTTCTCTTACTTGGAACAGGAAATTATATTTTATTTGAAAATATAAATATTTAGTAGTGGGTTTTAGATTAAACACCAAATAACTCTTTTGATTTTGCTCTACATTTATTTCTACAGTAAGTAAGATTCATCCGCTTTTATTTCCCTATTTGAAAAAATATGGTGGCTTTAGATCGCTTCACGAACATTCTTAGTCTTCTTTTAAATTTCATAGATTTTATGAATTCTACTAATATTAATTAATATTCATCCAGCTAGTTGTTCCAAACTGTTGATCGAAACTATCGTGCGTGTTCTGTATTTATAATTAAATTTTCATATAAGCACAATACAGTTTAACACAGCTGTGCGATTTCGTTTTTCCTATTTTTTGCAAACGTTGTGGTTAGTTGATCGCATGAAAAAATCTGCTATTTTCAATATAGGAATTTAAAATTCCGTACGCGAACTGTAACAGGGTTTGTTATGCCGTTCAATTTGAAGCAATTTGACGAAAACCGCGTGTGTGCAATGTCCTATCATACCTATATACCATTGACATTGCGATATATATATATATATATATATATATATATATATATATATATCCTTTACAGTTATGCTCGACAATTTTCCGATAAAATCTTTCCATGAACGTGCCTTTTTAATCCATAAAAAGAACGTCTATTCTTATTGAAAATCTCGAAGATATATGGTGTATTACAAATACGCGTATATACACTTGTATTCCTGCAAAAATACTTACAAATATGTATATGTATATTTATATATTAGGGTGGCCCTTAAAATGGTCATTTTCGAATTTCCTTGCTCCCAGGGGCTCAAATGGTTCCAAATAGATAAAAAAAAAATTCTCTGAAAGTTTTAGCTCTTAATATTAACGTTTAGATAGAACGCAATTCAATCAAAGTTTGTATGGAAAGAGCATGAAAAAACTTTTGAAAATTAAAAAAAAAATGTTTTAGATGTAACTTAGCGACAAATGAATGTGTTTTATTCATTCATTTGTTCGCTAAATTACATATAAAAACCAAAACCACCAGAGCAAGGAAATTCGAAAATGACCATTTTAAGGACCAGCCTAATATATATATAATATATATATATATATATATATATAAGCTTATGTATATATAAATTATTACTTTTGTCCATGTTTTTATACTTCTGGACAATAATTTCCTATTTTCACACAATCTCTATAATAGCTTTCATACTTCATGAATTCAAATCATAATCAACATACGTTTTGATATATAAAACCATAAGAGTAAACTAAACTAAAATAAAATAAACAAAATTGCCTCATGTTTTCATTTGCATTGCAATTAAACATCTTATTATAATTAAATTCCAGAGTAATTTTAATACATTGTCATGCTAACTAAATAGGTACCTTTAACAAATATTATGAATTAAAATTTTTGTCAAATATGCAAAAGTAAAGCAAAAGTTAACTACATTAATTTTTTAGAGCTTGTTCGAAAATATTTTCATCGTTTAGAGTTGTTAATCTGTAATTATTCATTCTGCATTTTAAATTTATTCCCATATCAATAAGATTCAAATAAAACTACAAAATTTGTTTAAACTTTATATAGTAAAATGGAGCATTGAATTAGGAAAAATATAAATTAATCTACTCTTTTTTGTAATGTAAATTATTTAACGTTTTTGTGGGCACATAATCCTTTTAATTTTGAAAAAAAATATGGCTTTTAGTAAGCCAGTTCAATTTATTAAAGGCTAGATGACTCGACAAGACGTTGTCTTGTACTTTATGTTTACAATTCAAAAGTTTCAATTTTTTTAATAATCTATACTGATATTTACCAATTAGTTAAAAATTGTTTTTTTACACTACCAAAATGTGAATGTATATACTAAAATGTATATACATTCACCGATATGATCTTAAATGTACAACTGCTTTAAATAAGTATTTGCTTTTTTGAAAAACATTATAAAACATTTTTTTCTTATAATTAGTTCTTTTATCGATACCGAGGTTTTTTAAAAAAAAATGAAATTACACCACTGAGAAGGGTGGTAAAGGAGTCTAAATTATTTTCACTTTTGAACTTGAGATTAAGATAAAACCAATTTAAAAATTTCATATTCAATAACGTTTGTATGTGAAAAAGAAAAGAGCTGTTTTTAGGGTTTTTGCGGCAATTCTTCGATTTTTTCTCGCCGTAAGAACCATCTTTGGACTTCAACGAACATTTTAAGAAAAGAATTGGCCAAATTGGTCCAGGCGTTGTTGAGTTATACGCTTACCAACACATTTTACGATTTATTTTTATATTATAGATTTTACAAAGCTATGTAGTATTTGGAACAAACTATTTATTCATATTTTATATTAAGTTGCAGCTATAATCACAATTAATTACTATTACATAGAATCTAGTTAACTATATTATATAAAAATTATTAAATTCAAATAGATATTTTTATAAAATATCTTACTAAAGATTTATGTATAATTTCAATTATATGTAATAGATTAATTCATATTTTTTTAAGAACTAAAATATAATCGCATGCATAATGATATTATAAATTCATAAATACAAATTTAATATCTGGAAAACTATGACAATCAAATATCAAATGCAGAAAAGTTATTCCCATTAATGCAAGTGATACTTATTGTCACATGCGCTAAGCACGTGCTCAAAAGCAAGTTGAACTAATTTTTGCGAAAAGCGCGGTATAATTTCAAATTTCCCGCAAAATCAGCACGTAATTTTACACTGTCATTTTGAAACGGCCACATTATGCGCTTGCGAATTAAATTATAAGGACTTGACACATTTGATACCATTGTCTTTTATGCGAATAATTTGAGACAAATGGTGTATGATACTGGAAGAACTTGCACGGAATAAGAAATGCGGAGTTTTATAACAAGAAGCATGAAAGATACGGGTTAAAAATTATAATAATTGAATGATATTTAAATGAAAAATGAAATAGTGGTGCATAGCACCGTGTCTTTAGGCAAATTGCTGAGACTTTCCATACCGTAATAGAATTCTTTTAAAAGCTTAAAAAAAATTTGAAAACTGAAAAAATTAGACATTTTGATAAATTTGAATTGTTTTGTATGTATTTTAAATATTTTATTTATAATTTTAATTTTTTTGGTTTATATTTTTAAATATAATCGCGTTGCGCAGCTGTTTAAGAGACGAAATATAGGTGCGCATAAGCGCCTCCTCGTAGTCTAATGGTTAAACATTTTAATTCTTAGTACGAAAACTCAATGAAATGTAAACAAAATTTGTACTTGTTATTAAAATTTCTATAAAAAATCTGATAATTTGATGTACATAAGTTTAATGCTAAATGACATTTTTTTAAAATTTATTGGATACCCGAAACCGCTGGACCTGCCTTTCCAAAATTTTAATTAATTCTTCATTCCGTTAATACAAGTGAAATATCTTTGAATTATTCAAATCGTACGCTCTGTTCTCTCAAAAACTTAATTGCCATTTTTGCACTTTTTGTCCTATATCTTCAAAACGGCTGGACCTGCCTCTGCCAAAAACAATCAGCACGTCCTCCAATTAATAGGGATCGAATGTTATTTAAATAATCTAAATCAGAATCGTGGAGGAGATTTTGTATCCCAACATACATACACGAACGCCACACATTTTTTCTAAGGTATGCCAAAATGTTCAGAAACCTTTGAAACGTAAGGCTATGCATAAAAATACATTAACGATTTTTTTGCGATTACAATAACATCTTACGGGAAGTTAGTTATACTGAATAATCTTATGATCCTGAACATTCCATTAATATAATACCATGATTCCTAATGTTTGTTCTACTAATAGAAAATAATTGCAAATTTTTAAAGTGATTTATTTGATTTACTGCATGGGGAACGAAAACTTACATACAGATTACAGAACAATACTTAAGTTAAATAAATTCGAAAACTCTGTAACTAAATGTAACTATGACTGATGACAAATCTGATTTTTACAATGTGTTGGACGCATAAATTGAGAAAATAACTATTTAAAATATTCTGAAGAACATCAACCCCATTGATAGTCAATAGGTCTGATACAAAGAAAACCATTAATGTAATTCTTACCTAGTGGAATGTTAACGTCAATTAAATAGATTACCGTGCCGTATATTTTAATTTATTGAGTTAGAAACACAATTTGCTAATACGATCCTTTCCGATGAAGATGGTACAGTCCTTTCCTTACAAACTATATACCAACATAGTATTCATATCTGAGCCCAATCTTGAAATTTTCTCCGCTTGCATCCTAGCGTGAAGGGTACTTTCAGAACCGCACCTTTACGAGCATGGAAATTCAACCCCCGGAGTATATTTAATATGAAGCTTGGTATGCGAAAAATAACACCCCATAGTGACATTTGCGAAATAACTCCGGGCCAAAGAAAAGACATTTATATTTTCATTTCAATTCTTGATGTCGCATTAGCTACTCTCTTACGACAAAAATATGTGCGGAGCGTGTCTCAGGTACGCACACTGTGGTAACAAAAATTTTGAAACAAGGGAAGGAAGCATTTGCGACTGCTGATAATGCCTTAATGTAATATAAACTGATATATATTTTTGACGTCTTATGTTGTAGAACTTCTAATAAACATTGCGATTTTCCAGTGCTTTTTCACTATTGAGCCAATGTTCATAGTGTGGATAATTTTAGTTTTGGAGAATTTGGAGCAAGTGTTTTTCTTGTTATATACAGTCAACCCTCGGTTAACACGGCACTTTAGGTGCACGGTTACCATATTACGCGGAACTAAAAATCCGACATCCATCCGACTACACGGACTTCCTATTACACGGTTTTTGTTCAACAGCCCATAAGTTCCTTGCGCAACCTATGAGTGATTATAGGAACTTGATACAAAAGGGTATTAATGTAAGTTTTGTTATCGACTTTTATCTTCTAGATATGCCTGATCATATAATAGCAGTCTAAGAACACGTTTGAGCTGAATTCTGCCTCGCGCCAATTTTTGAATAAGGTGCCAATGTCATACATGTCATTTCGTCCGTATTACTCCTACTTCAAGTTGTATTTCTTGGTCTCTATACAGCACGTTAAAAATGGTGCGATTTGTACTAACTCTGAGTCTCTCATAGCGCGGTTTCCATACTGCACTGTATAAGTTTCCATAGAACACACTACGAATTAGCTTAGATTGTATGTTAAATATGAGTTTTTTATAGCACGGTCCCCATACTGCACGGTACGGACTTGCCGCGTTAACCGAGGGTTGACTGTACTGTGATGACTGAATTGAACAAATATTTACCTCATTTGATTATCTGCCAATTTCAAAGATTTTTATAAAGATAAACTAGTAGTATATGATATTGTGTCTTAAAGCATATTGCTGCAACTTCGCGCACCTTAATGAAATATTCAAGGAATATTAAATGTTTTCATATAGATTATTATCATAAGTACTGTAACTTTGCTCATTATTCTTATTTAATACACAAAATATAAGAGCTTATGAATTGAACGACGACGTTTATATATGTTTGTATGAAAACTAAGCAAACAAAACTTGATCAATTGGATTTAAAATAAAGGACATTAAAGGACAATAATGGACAAAGAAACCTCTGAAACGCGAAGATATGTAAAAACTTTCATTTTCGATTTTGGACTATTATAATAACTATCCCTACGGGAGTTTAGGATAGGAAAATGCATTAATTAAAACGTTATATATAATATTGGAAATAATGGAAAAACACTAATTGTAAGGTATATTAGGACATGGTCGGATCAGAGACAATAAGGGAGGGATGAATAAGTTCAATGAAAAATAATTGATAATTAAACTCTAATTAAGTTTTTTTTTCTAATTTACACTTCGCAGATACTTATAAATCAGTCGCACTCGAGAAATTATGATCTCAGTTTTTAATCCTTATGACAAATACTACTTCGTCCTCACTTCTACATCATCATCTAAATTGAAAACAAATTCAAACTTGTTTTCAAGGCACAAATAAGTTTTGGGTGAAAGCCCAAAGAAAAAAGAAAAACACGTGACACGGATAATCCGCGTTAAATATCCAACTCGAGGGTGTCTCGTAAATAATTAAATGAAAACTTTCGCTCAACACGATCTCTTTCGTGCATAGCAAAGCAAGTGAAGCTCAGTCAGATAAAGACAAATGGGTTTCACAAACGTCCACAGAAAAATGTAGTTATATATGGTAATAAAGAGATGAAAATAATTTTTAGAACCACATCTGAACCATCTATTTTCAATTACATTCTTCCATTCTGTAGGTTTTTTTTCAGTTAACTTATACTAGACTATTAGAACGATAAATCAAAGCCCTATTAATTAGCATATTTTCACTAAAGTATAAATCAGTTAATCTTTAACGCATTTTTTAAAAAAAATTAATACATAATCTAATGGGGCAGTTCTGCCATAAATTAAACTAATGCCATGGCAACACTATGTTGTGTTGCGTTTTGGCAGTTTTTAGTACCATTTTATATGACACATGCTACTTTTGACATAGCTTTGTCATAACATTGGCCTATTTTACGGCAGAATCGACCCATGAATTTTTTTCACAAAACATTTTCATTAATAAGAAGGAAATTTGATTTTTTTCAAAATCGAATGAACATTCTTTTTATATGGAATGAACATGCTTTTAAATATAATGATATTATATAGAATTAAAAAGGCAACAATTTTAAATGAATAAGAAGATGAAGAATTTGTATCGTTTGTGTTTCGAATAGAACATCTAAATAATAACTAAGATGTCTATAAGTATTAATATTAATAGAATTATATTTACAATAAAAATTTAGTAATAGAAAATAGTGAATTTAGTCCTATTTGTTCAAAATGAAAATTTAACTTCGATGGCGGCAAAAAAGCTCTTTAACTTTTTTGACTAGGAATATTAGAAGGCGCATAAAATATTACATAATTTAGCACATTTTTGTGCATTTTTTTAAATGTGATTAGATAACTCTAATTTTTATACACAAACTACATTTATTAATCATACTTTTTCTTGGAAATAGTTTCATAAAAATGTATGAAATAAACTCCATAATTTTAAATGAACAACATCTTAAAAAAATCTATAAATTGCATTCAAAATACATATTTCAAATGAATTTTAGTATTTTCGTCAGTTTGGAACTAGATATCTTTCATTTTTTTGTCGAGTAGAAAGTATAACTATTAATAATATTTCATTCGTAATAAACCATATAGTATGTAAAATTGATAATCCAATTTCAATTAATATATTACATGATGTTGGAGGCACTATACCTATTAGATTTTGGACTATAGCAAAGAACTATAATAAAGTTTATTATAAGTATAAAATATCTTTTAAAAATAAGGTACAAATTTAACAAAGATAGTACTAACAACAAGTGACTTTAATTAAACTCAAAGGTAAAGAATTTTTGCTTCTCAATTATGTCTTTTAAAAATGAACCTTCAATTATATAACATTTAGATTTTAAATTATACATCAATTTATATATATATATATATATAGTATATATATCATATATATATATATTATATAGATTATTAGGGTGGTCCTTAATATGGACATTTTTGAATTTCCTTAGAATTGTTTATCAATTTGGAACCATTTAGCAGGAAATTTGAAAATGTCCATATTAAGGACCACCCTAATATATATATATAATATATAATATATATATATATATTCTTTTCTTAATGATTAATAAAAAAAAAAATAAAAATGATTTTTGTACATAGATGGTTAATTACGACGTTTTGGAACTAAATACTTTTCATCATAAGGTTATTCATAGAAACACTTTTTTATAAAAATAATATTAGTGGATAATTTGATAATTAAAAAATTTTAAATAACGTCGAAATTGAACATTTACAAAAAGCTTAGTGTTTTACTTGTTCTTAGAAAGCAAAAATCAATTTATTCAAAATCGAGGATTTATCTATGATATATATATATATATATATATATATATATATATATATATATATATATCAAAATATTTTAACGCTTTGTTACAATAATATCCATACTATTATTTATAGTAAGAGTGTCCATCAATTTGGTGTCTACAAGCGATAATAAAATAAATATACGAGTTCTATGACCTCACCTACCACGTGTATATACTTGGCACCGCGATGGTGGAAATTGGCAAAACTGATATGACCTGATTTTTTGACGATTTTTGCTGTCGATTGGTGCAAACTAAATTTTTTTTGCTCTTTCCGTTCTCGAGATAAATGGGTGGGGCCAAATTCGGTGCTAACTATATATATAGTCAGCACCGACCCCTTTAAAAATGCAAAAAAATTAAAATTTCTTTTTACTATCGTTATCAGTGATTTTTTTGCTGTCGAATGATGCAATTAATTTTTGGAAAAGTTTCCCATCATAGATTTTCACGCATAGGAAAATTCCCAAATTTGCCAATTTAAAAAATTGACAAATTTGAAAATGCCCAATTTTTTTGCTCGCTTACTTAAATATAAAACAAAAAAAAATTTTCAAAAAATTTATTTTTTCACCCCTTTTCAGAGGGGTTGCCAATTTTTGGGGGGTTCCACGGTCACTTTTTCAAAAGTTAAAAAATGTTTCGGATCTGTGATTTTTTTGCTCTGGCGATACAAAAAAGAAAAATTCAAAAATAAATTTTAATTTTGATTTTTTT